>NW_004949102.1:3201454-3206320 GCF_000317375.1 Microtus ochrogaster | reverse complement strand
GTCCCCGCTGCTGCCTCGCCGGACCCCTCTGGACCCCGCCGCTTGCCTCTGCCTCCACGCCGGTCCCCGCCGCTTGCTTCTGTCGCCGCCGGTCCCCCAGAGCCTATTTTTGATTGGAGCGCTGTGTCACTCCGCTGCCGCCGCGACTGCGCCGCTGGCTCCGCCGCCGCCGCGACTGCCTCAACTGTCAATTTCATAACATCATTTTTTTTAATAGCTGAGTCATTGTGTAAAATGTACATCTTCTCTAACAATTTTCCGTTGAGGGACATCTAAGTTGGTTCTGGTTTGTGGCCATTATAAATGAAGCTTCTAAGAACATAGTTGAGCAGGTGTCCTTGTGGTATAATGGAAGATTCTTTGGGTATATTCCCAAAAGTGCTATAGTTGGGTCTTGAGGTAGATTGATTCTCAGTTTTCTAAGGAACCATCATATGGATTTCCATATTGGTTGGCTGAGTTTTCACTCTCTCTCACAGCAATGGAGTATTGTTCCCACGGATCCACCACATCCTTGTCAGCATAAACCGCCGCTTGTGTTTTTTATCCTAGCCATTCTGACAGGTGAATAATAAAATATGTAAGTAGTTCTGATGTGCATTTCTCCGATGGATAAGGATGTGGAACATTTCTTTAAGTGTTTCTCATCCTTTTGCAAGCCCTCTATTAAGATCTCTCTGTCTAGATCTGTAGCCAATTTTTTTTAGTTTATTTTTTTTAGTTGTTGAAAAAAATTTCCGCCTCCTCGCCATTTCCCGTTTCCCTCCCCTTCCTCCCACACATCGCCCCCTCTCCCCTCTCCCCTCCCCCTCTCCACTCTTCTCCCCCTCCCCCCACTCCATTCCCCCTCCTTCTCGAGACTGAGGAGCAGCCCAGATTCCCTGTCCTGTGGGAGTCCAAGGTCCTCCCACTTCTATCCAGGTCCAGGAAGGTGAGCATCCAAACAGGCTAGGCTCCCACAAAGCCAGTTCATGTATTAGGATCAAACCTAGTGCCATTGTCCTTGGCTTCTCATCAGCCTTCATTGTCCGCCATGTTCAGAGAGTCCGGTTTCATCCCATGCTTATTCAGTCCCAGTCCAGCTGGCCTTGGTGAGCTCCCAATAGATCAGTTCCACTGTCACAGTGGGTGGACGCACCCCTTGTGGTCCTGACTTCCTTGCTCATGTTCTCCCTCCTTCTGCTCCTCATTTGGACCTTAAGAGCTCAGTTCGGTGCTCCAATTTGGGTCTCTGTCTCTATCTCGATCCATCACCAGATGAAGATTCCGTCCAGATGGAACTCCTCAGCCCCTTGTAGCCCATTTTTAAATTGGACGGTTTGATTGTTTGGATGTCAAGTTTCCTGTGTTCTTTATATATATTTAGATATTATTAGCCCTAAATTAGATGTTGAGTTTGTGAAAATCTTTTCCCATTCTGTAGGGTACTGTTGACAGAGCTTTCTGTCCCACCAGATACAGCAGCCTTTCAGTCCCAAAGAAACAGACAGAGATCTACATTAATTAAAAAGTGGTTGGCCAATTAGCTCAGGCTTCTTATTAAATCTTATAACTTACATAATTTTTGTCTCTGTTAGCCACATGGCTTGATACCTTTTATCAGTGAGGCTAGAACAAAATCATGACCACTTACCTTTGGGAATAAAATGCTATCATTTTATTGCAAGATCCACATTGTTCCAGTAAAAAGTGTCCTTTTGATTATTTTTTAAAATCTAATGAATTTATTGATAGAGTGAAGATGGTAGAATACCTAAAACAACCAAAAAATATGTAGAACATACTCATTCCTTTTTTATTTTTCCTATAAAGTTATATATAAATGCTACTTCTATTGCCTATTAAACAGCATCACTATTATATATTTTTGAATTAATATTGTTTCTAATCTGAGTTATCTCTTTTACCATGATTGAAAACATATAGTGTTTTATATCATTTTTAGTTTGATTTCTTGCTGATGCTTAACTCTAAAAGTTTTTGGTCTACAAGTTGTTTTTGAAGTTAAAATATTATTTTCTTTATACTCACCTCTCGTTTAAAGTTGTCCTTGTCTATTGAATTGTCGGTGAATCCATCTGCTTTCAAGATAAAAATTTATTGTTCTTCTATAAATTGCTTCTATTGGCAGAGTTTATTCAAAACAAATAATTAGTAACATCTCTTTAGATAATAAATATTATTTGAAGCAATTAAAAATCATCTAACACTAACAAAAGGGTAATATAATTGTAAATCAAAGCAATCTGGAAAGGTGGATCTATTTCAAAGTATCCTGAGGCAAATAATTAAACAGGAGTTGCTCATTTCTTCATAATACAAAGTTAACTATGGAAATGTGTGTACTTATGTTAGCCTGTATTAGCAAGGTAAGAAAAAAGAAAAACAGCAACAACAATGCCTTTTCGAGACCAGCCTGGTCTACAAGAGCTAGTTCCAGGACAGGCTCCAAAACCACAGAGAAACCCTGTCTCGAAAAACCAAAAAAAAAAAAAAGCAATTACATAGTCCTCTTCTACATTAAAACCAGAAAAAAGAATATGAGAAAAATAGAATAATTATACCTTTTGAAAGGCACTTAATGGTGCAAATGCTAAGGAGAATTTTCAAAGTAGTTAGCATAGATCATAACTATCTTAAAATAACTAAATATGATGCAATTGAAAAAGAAGATGCTTTTAAATAGAATCTGAAATTTGAGTAGAAGAAATAATATGAAGAAGAAAATAGAATGAAATAAAAAAATAAGAATAAAGAAAAAGATAGAAGGCTGTGAAGGCTTCTAGAAGGATACCATATTACTTAGCATCTAAACAGAGTACTCTAATGCTTAGCAGATTTCTTTAGCCACAATCATCTTCAGGACTTCTAACACAGCATTTTAAAGGCTTTTTTTGTGAAACTTGATTTACTATTTTCCTAAGTATCAGTATCAAGTTCTGTAAGGAATTTAGACTGAAGTGGAAATAATCTTCTCTCTTGTTGACATGTTCCTCATCCCATTTTAAAATGGTCATCTTGTTTTTCTCCTCTAAAATTTACTTCAGTATAAGTACAATGCTTTTGACTTATCTTTCCAAAATGACATGTCATTAAGGGGAGTGATCACTGTTAGTGGGAGATGATAAGATAGTTTTTAAGAAGCTCTTGGCAAACTTTCTGAAAGGTAGACTCAGTACGAATGTTAGGCTTTCATATAGATAAAACGAATTTCTTTGGCTGTTGCTTTGTTCTTGTTTTATTTTGTTTCGTCTATTTCAATGTTGATGCTGCCTCCATTCTCCCATCCCATTTCAAATAGTGTATTTTAAACAGTGTCATATATTTACAATTATGTTTTACATTACACATACTTGGGCAGATGACAGTTTCTGAAATTTAATCTAGATTTCATTGGACAATATTCTAATATGGGCAAGAAAGTCAAGCTAGTTGTTTATTCAAAAGAATCAAATGAGATTGCTGTCTTATACATAAACTAGGTCAGATCCAGTCTTCTGACAGAATAGAAGGGACTCCAGTCTCCAAAATGATTGAACACTGTCAGAATTCCTGATAAAATAGTCTAACAAAGGTCAGCAGAAACCAGAATGAACTATTAAATGGAAATTCATCAGATGTATGATGAGTCTTTGAGGTTCCCCAAAATAACCTTCATTTAATGTGAGTCCAAGAATAATTTTTGTTTTTATTTCATGGCTGAACAAGAAGATAGTTTTAGCAGTTTTTCAATAATGATAACTCACAAAACAATATATCCCCTAAAAGAGTTGCTCCAGGAACTAAGTGACATCAGTGATCTACTCTTGGCTTTGTGATGGTGAAGATGTTCTCATCTATTATTGGCCAATATTGTTTTCCTCAAGTCTTGATCAAGAAATAGACCGTTGTCATGTAGTGGAAGAAGATCCATATCATTTCTTATCCTTTCTCTGCACACATATTGATCCTAGAAGACAACTGGTTTTACCTGGTGTCCCTCAGAGACACATCTTGAGCAGATCAGAGCAAAACAGTGTCTTACTGTGATAGCGTACTAAAACAGACTGAAACTAAAAACACGAGTAGATTTTCTCTCTGAAGGTGCTATTAGAGATGTCTTAGATATGTGCATGCAGCCTTGAAACACACTTTAGCTTCCCATTTACCAAACATGTTATTTGGACCCTTAATATTTAAGCCTATTGAGTTAATGCATTCACAGAACACTAACTAGAGATGGCACATTGATAAATTATAATTGACATCAGCTAATTTTCTTCTGTAAGACTTTTAACTTCAGGAACTTCCAGATATTGATCACTAGCACAATGATCCATGGCATTGCATCTTCATTTATCTTATCCTTATTCCATAAATGGCATTACTAAACACTCATTTCTTCAGGATAACAAGACAGCATAATAAAGACCTCTGTAAAAGCAGTATTTGGTGGAAGCAAAAAGTACCTTACAACTGCTCTAATGGTTACATAAAAGTGTTTAAGTTAGAGGAGACATAATTCAAAATCCACTGAATAATTATGGAAGTGAAGTTAATATTTAAAACTGATGGCTCCTTTCTATTATTACTTCTAAGTATAAATACATGATATTAGCCCATATTCAAATTGTTTTATGAAGCATATGTATGACTGGTTGAAAGAACTCTTTATGAACCAGAATGTGGTGGAATGCATATTAATAAGATTTTTACAGAAAATGATTTTCCATCATGAGCAATCAAAATTATGTTAAATAATCTTATTGAACATTTCCCAAGCATCTATAGTGATTTCAGTTTGAAAGATATCTTTTTTTTTTAATTTTTTTTTCTTAATTTATTTATTTATTGAGGATTTCCGCCTCCTCCCCGCCACCGCCCCCC
>NW_004949102.1:3196078-3201354 GCF_000317375.1 Microtus ochrogaster | reverse complement strand
TCCCTGACCTGTGGGAAGTCCAAGGACCGCCCACCTCCATCTAACACAGAAAGATATCTTTATTTTCACCTATTTGTGGACATTTTTATCTTTGCCTGTCCTCCACCTAGTATATTTATGGAAATTTAGTTCATGGTTCAACACATTTTGAAATTGCTTAAATGACTTAAGTGGCCTGATAGTATTTAAGGCAGACAAACCAGAAATAGAGAAAATATATATTATATATAAAACAATGTACTAAATGTATGAATATAAAATTCTTTACAGTTTTTGGACTATTCAGAGAGAATTGATTTTTACACTTCTCCATAATTTTTTAACTTTGCCACACAAGTAGTTACAATTGCATTAAAATCACCAGTGCCTATAAGAAACAAAACCAAAACTGTTCATACATATTTTGGTGAACTGGCATGATAGATAGGGAGTTACACAGTTACTAAAGACACACAGCTGTAACTACTTAAGTATTTGTTGTTCAACTCTGTTAACTGTATTATTTTTATATTTAAAATAGAGGTACCTAAATTGTTTTCATGAAAATTTCATGAGAAAATTTATGAGTCTCTGAAAAAATATCCAATACAAGGGCTGGGGAGATGGTCATTGGTTAAGAGATAGTTGGTTCAGAATACCCAGTTTTGATTCCCAGCACACACACAGCATCTCACCACCATCTGTAACTCCAGTTCCCAGTTCCAGAAAATATGATGCTTCCTACTGTTCCCCACAGCACCAAGCATATAAGTGGTATAAAGAAATACATGAGGGGAAAATCCCACGTACATAAAATTAAATTATATTTAAAAGATTTTAAATTTAACAATTGAAGAAACCAAACAATTTTAAATGACAAATTATTTATAGAGAAAAAAAGACCTTTAAAAATTACAAAGTCCTAGTTGTGTCCAGTAATTACTTGTTGTGGAATATTACTTTAACTATGTAAAGATGTGTTACATTTGCTTATGCTGCTGTTACCTTTAGCTGTGTAAAGGTGTGTTTCTGCTGCATTTGTTAGCAAACTAAAGATGTTCTCATTTGGTTACACTGCATTTATTTCATTATGTAAAGATGTGCTCTATTTGTTTCTCTTTGCCTGCCTATGGCACCTGATTGGTTTAATAAAGAGCTGAACAGCTAAGAGTTCGACTGAGAGATGGATAGGTGGGGCTGGTCGGCAGAGAGAATAAATAAAGGGAGACATGTAGGCTGAAGAAGAATTCGAGGACAGAATAGGGGAGAAGAGGGAGACACCTGGAACCAGTTGGGAAGCCACCAACCAGCAGACAGAGAGTAGGGCATACAGAAAGAAAGGTTAAAAAAAAAAAACTCAGGACAAAATGAAGAAAAGAGATATAGATCAAAAGAAAAGCTAAGGTCAAGAATTCATAAATAATAAGTCTTCATGTCATAATTTAAGAGCTGCTTGGTGGTCCAACAGAAAAAGCTGGTTGCAATTGCTGAACATGAACAGTGTTGTTTTCATTTATAGAGTACCTGCATGAAGTAGTAATTCTTATCTTACTGGTAAATAGTCTCATCACTTTGTAATTTAAAATTTTTATAATTAATAACAACAAATAAATAGATATATGTCACAGATTTATAAATAATTTACAAATTTACAGGTACAATATGTATCTTCTCATTGTTTAAAATTTCATGAAACATGAGTCTATTTCATTGCAGTTTGTCAAACATAACTTTTGCTGTTTTTTAGTTATTTACATGGAAAATAAAATAGTTTAAGTCATTAACAAAATAATTTCTTATAACAGTCTGAAGGAGAGCAATGATTAGCTCACATTTGGCATCTTTTTTGCCTCTCTTTGGATTACAAATGAAAGCCACCATTTAAAAGTCTTTCTGTGAAATACATTTAACAACAAATATCACATTTAGAAAATAAGATTTTCACATTTACATACTTTAAAAATGTATTTTTTGGTAATATAAATTATTATATTAAGTGTATTTTGGTAAAATATAATTTCTGACTATTTTAATTATGTCTGACCATTGTGTCTATGAGCTATTGGTTAGCATATATGACTTATTATATGTTAGAATATAATATCATACAAATTGCAAATACTGCCATAGTACCTTGTTATATAACACATTCATAAATGCTGAGTTCATTACTTTAGCACCCCTTAGACAGAATGAATAATAAACTAATTTAGATTCATATTCAAATATTCAAAAACAGATAGGTAACAGATCCTAATTTTATCTTGTTTGTCAGAATTTTTATTGTTATTAAAAACCATTGAAATTGTTAATCATCTAGATAAATAATCTCAAACAAGTTATTTTTAAGCTATTTTGTGTATGGATGTATTGCCTGCATGTATGTCTGTGTAGCACTTGGGTGCCTGTGCCTATAGAGGCTAGAAATGGATCAGAGACAGCTGTGGACATACATGTGGATGCTGGGCAGTGAACCCATGTACTCTGGAAGATAAACCAGTTTTCTTAACCACTGAGTTATCTGACCATATTTTTAAAAAACAAACAAACAAAAATGTGTGTTCAAATTCTCAAAGGTTGAATTTCTTCCTAGTGTGTCTGATCATTACTTCTGCATGCCAAATATATGTAGTATTTGTTTATATACTTATCTTTCTCCCTTCCACTACTGAAAGAACATAGCTTTTTTTCCATTTCTAGATCATCTTCAGGATCTTCCTCATCATTAGCAAAGAGCATGTATGCTCATGCTCACATTTGCTATACTCTGAAATCTATGCTGACCTGAATTTCTGAGTTAGAGTGAGGATACCATACTGTAATTTTTATAGTGCTGATTTGATGCATTTATTTGTAGCTCTCCAAATGAGGGAGTGTCACAGCATGAATAGTTAACACTAAAATCCATATCATGAATTTTGAACCTGTAAATATATTACCTGATGACTTTCAAATGGGAGTTTTGCAGAAATGGTTAAATTAAGAAAATTAAGGATTTTGAGATAAGAAGATTATCTTAAAATATCTGACATGTAATATCAATGTTAATTTTAATATTTATTTTAAATATATATGTGGATGTGTATGGCGTTCATGTATGTGTGGGTGCTGCTGGAGGCCAGAAGAAGGTATGAAATTCTCTGAAGGTTACAGGTGATTGTAAACTGTCCTATGCGAGTAAGGATATCCATACCTTCTTGAAGAATAGCAAGTGAACTTAACCACTGAGCAATATCTCCAGCCCCACACAGGACACTTTTAAAAGAAAGGTAGAAGGATCAAAATGACTGAAAGACATTGAAAGGGTAGAATCAAATGTCTAAGAGAAAGATGATGTTGCGGGTTCTAAGCTAGGGGAGGGACTAAGGAATGGGGGTGTCCTCAAACACAGGAAATACAGGAAACAGACTACTTTGTAGAGCTTTCAGAAATTCTACAATACTGAAGATACATTGTTGACAACTTATTTTCATAAAATTAGCAGAATTTTTCATGCTTTAAGTTAAAAGCATGTGGTAATATGTCAGAGCAGGTAGGAGACTAAGGAACCCATGACTGCCAACATTCATGTGACTAACTACATCTGACAGTTAATATTTTGTGTTAAATTAACTAAGGTGAGTGATTAAATTAGCTAAGCTAAGTGATAGCCAGAGGTCTAGGAAAACATGATTCTGTGTGTTTAAAGGAGAATATTTCTGTAATGGAATAGAGCTTGAATAATCGGGCCCAAGTGAATATCCACTCTTAACAATGTGAGTGGGTGTCATTCAATTCCCTAGAAGACAAAGAGTAGACAGTAGAGGAAAGGAAAACCTCCCATCTCAAACTTGGGACATCAGTCTTATTTTTATTTTGGCACGAGGGATCTATTCTAGTGGTCTTTGCTACTGATCCTCAGGTATGTACCAAATAAGACTGTTTATATTCTCTGGTTTTCAGTTTTCATATACATAATGAAATCCTTAGCTTTAATAATAAACTGTATAATAGTCTCTAACATACACTCCTTATTTCTCTCTCACACAATTCATTCATACACATACTATGTGTGTGTGCATGTTCTTAAGTTTGTTTTGGAGTTTTTGTCCTTATGTGAAAAACATGAATTGTTCTATGGAAATATAGGTAGAATAAGTTAACCATTCTACTTGTCTCTTAATGCATTTAAAATTCCATAACCACAAATGTTTGAAGCTACTACAAATGTATTCATCCATCCTGAGTACAGTAAGCTATTTTTGTAAATCTAAGAAAAACGCTTTAAAATAATGATAAATATAAGGAGGAGGGATCAGTGAGGATTGCTTTGAGGAAAAAAGTATTTGTTCTGCAATAATTAGCACTGAGTTCATTCCATGCCACCAGTTCAGAAGGACATGGCTTAATGTGCCTATATACCTAGCACTGGAAGTCAGACACATGCAGACCCTGAGGATTCGGCAATAACATGGAATGAGATAGAAGACATCTGATGTCCTCCTGCTATCACTCATTAATCCTATTTCTTTTCTTGGATGTTTTCTTTAGAAGCAGTCACCATTCTGTTACTGATTAATGTATTGCAGATTTGTTGAAGGTACAATGCAATATAGAATTCGAGGGAGGTTATATGCATTAATAAAGAAAGTGAACATATTATTTATTCTTTCCATTTTGTTCAGTTGTGGTTTTCTACCTACTACAAAAAGAATTTTTTTTGATGGGGTGATAACTACACTTGTCTATTGTTATAAAAATATATATTAGACTTAAGTTATCAATTGTGCTAGTTTATTAAAGTTGTTATTGGACATTCTTCTCTAAGATCCATCCCTCATTAACCCCAAGGTAGTTCTAGTTTCTCGTTTCTGGTTCTAGTACCAGTTTCTATTTTCTTCTTGTTCAGTTGGCCTTAAGTCTATTTAGAGAGCTGTTGGTTACCACCAAGCTACATGTACCCCAAAACATAGATCCCTAAAAGCAAGTGAACAAAGACACAACACTAGGCATAGACATGCTAAGCTAGAAGGGAGAAATATTGCAGTGATTTAACCTCAGACATAGCCTTTTAGATATCTAAGTATGCCTGAGAGTGGAGGAAATTATCTTTCCTAGGGAAGAGCCTCGTCGACTGGTTATGGCAGCTGAGGATAGGGAACCTGAAATGATCCTATAGCCATACTGATGAATATTTTGCATATCACCATAGAACTTTCATCTGGCGATGGATGGAGAGATAGAGACAGAGCCCCACACTGGAACACTGGACTGAGCTCCCAAAGTCCCAATGAGGAACAGAAGGAGGGAGAAGATGA
>NW_004949102.1:3185637-3195018 GCF_000317375.1 Microtus ochrogaster | reverse complement strand
ATGGTGATATGCAAGATATTAGTTAGTATTGCTATAGGATAGGCTCATTACAGGTTCCCTATCCTCAGCTGCCCAAGGAACTAACTGGGGACATGTCCCCAGTTATTCATGTATATTATAGAGAAAATGGGGCAATGAAATTGTGAAAGAGCAAGGAGATATGGCGAAGAAGAGAGGAAAGATGAAAATGTTGAAATTTTTTATTGAAAATAGATTCTTTGAACAACATCCACACAGCTTATTAAGCATAGAGTGGTCAAGCTGGTGCTGTACCTCTTGTCTGTACCTTGGTCAGTTGTAAGTCACTGTGTCTAACAATATAGAAGAACCTAAGATGGGGGCTGATGAATACATTGATCCAAAGGAGGTAGAAAGGTAAAAATCATGTTCACACTTCTTGAACGTAGGTTTAGCTATGTAGCCAAATTGAGTTTTCACTTTCATATTGTAGTCTCTTTGGCAGAGAATTTATTCTTCAGTCTACAGAAAGAGAAACCTGGATACTAAACCAGCCACAAAATGCTCAACCAATATTCTGCCTTGTCTGCAAGGTATTCTTGGGAAATGGCATCACAGAACTTGTAGGAGTGACCAACAAATGTCTGAATGTAATAATACTTTTATTAAAATAACTCTTTTAAAAAGAGAAAAATGATAGCTACATACAAAAAAACAATGGTTTTGTTATAGTATCTCCTTTGCTTCTCTCTTTTTTTTTTTATTTTCAAGACAGGGTTTCTCTGTAGCTTTTGGTTCCTGTCCTGGAACTAGCTCTTGTAGACCAGGCTGGCCTCGAACTCCCAGAGATCTGCCTGCCTCTGCCTCCCGAGTGCTGGGATTAAAGGCGTGTGCCACCACCACCCTGCTCCTTTGCTTCTCTTTAGAATCATTAGGGGTCTGTTTCAGATGCAACAGAAATACAGCACCTGCTATTGTCATAGCTACCTAATTCTGAATACATTAGTTACATCAGTAACATTTATGTTGCAAATATGTAAGTTACTCCTGAAATACTCTTAATACTCTTAACCAATAGTAAACTTATACTTCTGTTAACTTAAACTACTAATTTTAAAGTTTTTTTTTAGATCATTTTCTTCTGCTTCATTTATATTTGGTTGTTCAAGTCTTGCTGTTGTAGGGTCACTAGTTTTTACTGGTGTCATGTTGTTCTTTGTGGTGTTGCATGTGTTCTCACCTTGTCTACCCGTCTTTTCCTCTGATTGGTGTATTTGGAGCTCTCTGTGACTCTGGTGATCAATCATCCCAGTTCAAGTGGATCCATGTCTCAGGCTCAGATGGTTGCTCCTCCTGGTGCAGTCAGGGCCATGGTTCCAATCACGCAGTTGTTCAAACCATGTTCCTTGTGGTCACTAGCACTCCCAGGGTTTGCTCTGCTCCTGTGGAGTTTGTGGTTTCAGGCCTACTCCGGCTTATGTTGCGGGCTCAGCCCTGTTTCCATAAATTTCCTGGTTTGGGCCTGCTCCTGCTGAAGCCCCTGGCATGGTCTTGGTCCCGCAAAGGTCTATGACTCTGGTCTACTCCCTTGGAGATCCCAGACTCAGGTGCGCCTGAACCCATAGAACTAAACTTATTTTAAAAGCAACAGGTTCAGAGTGCTCAACTGGTCTTTGCAGTAACTGCCTACTGTAACTCTCTGCTTAATTATAATGACAAAATGTACTTTCAATCTAACAAATACATTATGATTTTTATAGGCAAAAATGACAGTTAACACAGTGTGTGGCAAACAGCAGAATTGGTGTAGCCTAGGGGAGTGAATTATTCAAAGATACTTTAGCCGAAGTAAAAATAAACAATTAAAAACAATTATTTTATCTTGAAAAGTCTTTTCTAAGTTATAGAAGATTGTTGTAATTTTATAATTGGCTCAGGGCATAACATAATCCATTATCTAGTGTGTATTACTTAGGAGATGCACGCCTACACTACGATAGTTTGCTGTCCACAAGCGTCAGTTCCGGCTGGCCTGATTTTCCCTCTTCTGCATAGGGGCTACAAGCAGGAGTATATCCAGAGGGAATTAGTCATCTGTTTTTGTTAATGTTTTCTGGTTGCTTTTCCTGGGTTGGCAGTCATGCCAGACATCGACTTTCAGTTATTTTCTTTTATGGCAACTGAAAAAAAAATGTTGTAAGCTGTCAGTTCTCATCTATCACTCTATTTTCATAAACTACCCCAACCATACGCCTCATCTAGATCATTCCCCAGTCTCCAGGCAGGATTGTAGTTTTTTTTTAAAAAGCAGGCCAAGACCTAGTGGATATTTACTCTATCTCAAAAGCTCAGTTGAAAGATACTGAGATAGTTGGCATTCCTTTGAACGCCATATGGCATCTTGATTGCTTTTGCTATCTTATGATGTTAGTAAATATTTATTGTTCATACTGGCATTTAGTCACTGGTGAATAAAACAGTTAGGATGAGAAGGAAACATTGCTGCTAAAACAAGCAAGTGAGCTAGCTGGCTAAATCATGCAAACTACGAGATCATATCTGGTTTGAAGTCAAGTCTCATGATGACTTGAGAGAAGGATTGTAATTTTTTTCAGGTAGTGGAAAAAAAAAGGCAGGTAGCTGGAGTATAGTCACCAACGCCCAGAATTAAGACATCATCTTTAAACATATACATATCAACATAGAATACTCTAAGATGAGGACTGATTGATCCAAAGGAGGTAGACAGGTAAAAGTCATCTTCATACTTCTTGAATGTGGTTTTTTAGCAATGTAGCCAAAAAATGCATACCTGTGTAATATAAACCATGCTCATTAATTATTATGTGCTGTTAGTGTTTTGTTTTGTTTTGTTTTGTTTTGTTTTGTTTTGTTTTGTTTTGTTTTGTTTTGTTTTGTTTTTTGAGAGCTTTCCCTAGAGACAAGATGAGATTACTTGATTCAAAAGCCTGTTTGGTTCAAGTGTCTATCTTCGTTCTGAGAAATGACTGATGCATGTGACCTCCTGACAAGAAGGAACAACAATAAACGACTAAGGTTATTAACGCATTGTACCATTAAGTAAGCTAGAGAGTAGACCATTTCCAATAGAACTCACTATTATTTAACACTTAGCTGTAAAAATGCCTCGGGTGAGAAAGAAAAGCCACATGACCATCCATAGAAAAGCTGCTCTACTTAAAAGTCTCTCTCTCAGGATTTCCTGCATGATTGATTGCTTCAGCTGGAATTCCCAGTCACTTGTGCCTGATATATGCTTAACAAAATCATTCACTAAACTTGGAATTTTGGATATAATAGATTCTTCTAAAGACACGCTTCCTGAAATTAGGAAAAAACAAACATGATATTAATATCTTCTAAAGAGTCTTTTCCTTAGAAGCCTGCCATTCCTCAGTAAAGTCAGAGAACTGAGTTCTCTGTTGGCCACTTCTCACAGATAATCTGAGCACAATACTCAGAAACATAGCCTATTTTTTTAACCCATTTAGTCATTTCTTCTTGCTCTCACTGACCTACAAACTCACAAATCGAAGGAAACAATGGGAGGGAAAATTTATAGTTTTTATTGGAACATCAGTGTTATAATTTATGACTGATACATTTTCTTTGTATTCTTTTCATTAATTAAAAATCTATAATCTTGGTATATATTTTGTACTTGGTAAATATATGTTGAAGGAATATGTGACTTAAATAAAATATTACCTGAATATCTGTTATAACATTGTTTCTTATCAATACTTTCAGAAAATTTGCAAATACTGCTTAGCAGTGATATTTGAATTATGTTAAACTACATTTCATATGTTCTAGAGAATATTTAGAAAAATCATACATGTATATGATTTTAGAGATCATAAATTTATATTTTAAAAAAATCGTGTGTGGGGGGGTGTGAAATACTCTGATGAGCATATATGGATAGAATACGGTGTTCCATATTACTTGAAAGATTGTGTTTGGATTGTTATGATATCCATTTTACTTACAGTTCCTTTGCACTGAGTTTTTTAGATAATTGCTATGGTACTTACATTCATTAAGTAACAACTGAAGACCATGGATCTAGAAAGAGGTTTAGAAGAAAATATATTTAGGATTTTCAAGATAAATTATTTGGCTCAGTTAGAAACATAGGTTTGTAGTACTCATACAGTGAGATATTTGAAAGGTAGCATAAGAGGATGGAGACTGAAAAATAGAGAAAATATATCTTGAACTTCATCATGGCAAGTTTTCTTTTTTCATTTTTGAGATTGAGGAAATAGCCAGCAGGAGAACATAGTCATAGTAATGCGGCAAAAGAGCCAAGCTGAGAAAAGAAAGCATCAGAGGAGTAAGGATGTCAATGACAGCTCAGGCCAACAGAAAAGCTATCTGACATAGATGATGTTCAGAATGGAGAACTAGAGAATGAAATCTGACTGGGAAGTAAAGTTTGGTGGTGAATTATTCTTGTGTTTAATTTTTAATTTTTGTTAATTTTAAATTGTCACTGCAATGATACATTGATTGCAGTATTTTCAATTGCAGCATTATATAACACATCGATTGAAAAATGACAATAATCTAAATATCTTTGATTCCAGACTCTGCAGTCATGATCATTCTGCTGTATATTAGTAAAACTGCAACCAAAAGTAACTAAGGTCCTTAGATCAGCACAAATAATACAGAGTACAAATGTCAATAATAGACAAATAACATTGCAAGTACTTTAAGATTTACACATATAAAACGTTGTTGCTGTTTTTCTCAGAACTCACTAGTTCTTACAAGTAAATTTGGCACTCATGTATTTGTGCATGTGGGAACTTTATTTTCTTTATTTAAAGTTTGTGAGATGGAAAGAGTGGGCCAGCTATTAAGAAATAAAGGAGTAGCCAAGTAGTGGTTGCACATTGCAGGCAGAGACAGGCAGACCTCTATGAGTTCGAGACCAGCCTGAACTACAGAGCAAACTCAAGGCCAGCCTCGTCTTCAGAATGAGTGTCAGGACAGACTCCAAAGCTACACAGAGAAACCCTGTTTTGAAAACAAAAATAAAAATAAAAAAAGAAATGAGGGTATATACTTACACTTGATTTTCCTGACATCGTTTGAATTTGATTTTCTGAATGAGTTAATTGTTCGCTGAATCTGATTAATAGGTGAACGGTGATAAGGAGTTTATGACATTCTTCCAAAAGACAAAATGGAAAACAACTAACTTGTTCTTTCTTCTTTAATAAATAAAAATGTGTCTAAAAACTCTGTAAACATGAAGACAGTGTCTGGAATGATATTTGTTCCAATATTAAAATATAGCCAGTGTATATTTAAAAAATAATTTTCATGGGTTCTTTCTCATAAACTTTTGAGATAAATAACCTGTAATTTTGTTGACCTCTATTGCAATTCACATAGGGTTTCTTTTGTGAACTCATTTAGAGGATATAATAGTTTTGAACAATATGCTAAACTGAACAATATTATCTCAGTTTTACAGAAGACTGGGCTGAGAGAGAAAAGCAAAATGACATGTCCAATACCACAGACTATGTCACTAAACAGTCGGAATTAGAAGTCATTGTCTGTGATTTCCAGAAGAGCATGCTGGCAGAATATGACATAACAATTCCTTCATTTCACTGGAGGTATTTGTTAGTATTGCAAACTTCAAAACAAGTAAAGCTGGTTTTTAGATCTCTGCCGTCTTAATAAGATTGATCTTCAGTTTAAAAATAAAGGTATTAAAAATAAGGTATTTCATTAAAACAGAAGTAGGTTTGAATGTAATATATAATTTAACTCTGTATCCACTTTTGTGAAAAAAATCTGTGCTTTGTAAGAAAAATTGTATTATTATTGAGTGTTCTGTCAGCCATGCAATTAAATCAGATTATCATCCATGTTTTACTTTGTTAGAACATAGCTACAATTTTAATATTTTTATTCATAATTTGTCATGTTATGTGACTTCAACTATTTAAATAAACTTTATTTTAATTATAAAAATAAAGAATAAAGAAAAATCACAGCTTATTTTTCTCAAAAGCCATATTTACTGTATCCAAAACATTCTTTTGTATAACCAAGCGTATGATCTACAAATGGAGGGTTTTGCTCCTTGATTTGTGATCTTTATCATTTTCCATTTTTTTCTTGTTTGTAATAGGTTTATCCATGTCATTTAGCAGAGTAGGGATTAAAGGTTATTCTGTTTATGTTCATTATCAGTAAATTATCAGGATTCATGAAATTAACCCAAATAATAACTCACTGATATAGTTCACTATCAGGTGGTGAAAGCTTACTTGGTTCCAAATTTGCCAAGAATTTATTAATTTTTTTAACTTTACCTTTTTATATTTTATTTTTTAAACAATCTTTTTTTTTACTTTACAAACCAATCCCAGTTCCCTCTCCCTCCCCTCCCCTCACTTCCCCCACATTCCTCCAATACCATTTCCTATCCATTCCTCAGAGAGGATGAGACCTCCAATTGGAAGTCAAAAAAATCTGTCACATCTCTTAAGTCAGGACTAAAAGCCCTCCTCCCTGTATCTAGGCTGAAAAAAGTATCCCTTCATAGGAAAAGGGCTCCAAAATTTCAGTTTTTGTACTAGAGATGAATACTGATTCTATGACCAGGGGCCCAACAAACTAAAATTTTATCATGAGGGACTGTTGGATTTTGTACAGTTATGTTTTCATGGCCTTTTAGTAATAGTTTATGTTTTCTTTATTAACATAGTGTTACTTGAATTGATTGTCATAGATTGACTAAATTCTTCAAAACTAAAATGAGGACAAAAATTTCAAGATATTTCAATTACATGCTTTTGCTGTGTTATTACTTTTTGTGCTTTTTCAAATCATTTTTTGTTCAATCAATGTTTTCATATAAAATGTTTTGATTCTCTCAGACCCACACAATTAATGTCCTTTCTCAGAACATCACTCCCCAAAGAAAACACAAACAAACAAAAGACTAAGACAAAATACCAAAGCAAAAATTCTACATATAGCCGAGACCATTTTGTGCTGACAAGTAACTCCTGGGATCTGCTGTGGAGTGTGGTTGACTTACCCAGTGACACTCCATTGTAGGAAACTGATTTTCCCATTACCAAGGTAGATTATATGCTACCGAGGAGATAAATAATCGTCAATACTCCCCCAGTTTTGTACCTTGCATTCTACAATAAAGACAACCCAAGATATCCTTGTACAATTGTGGCATAAATGTTATGGGAGAAACAAATTAGTTTTGATTGGATTTAAAGCAGAGTTTATGAGATGAGACCGATACAGCACACAGTTAAAATGGTGAAGAACCTGAGAGTAGGCGGCTCATGTAGTCTTGCACACTAGGAAAAACCAAATGCTATTATTCTGCTGAAGGAACATAGCAGTAATATGACTCTTAATGTAATATGAAATATTAATATTCGTATAGATCATAACATCACTCAACTCTCATCAGACAAACAAATCTTACAGCACGTACCTAATTAACATAGAGCCACACACTGGACAATACTCAAGGAGTTAACCTCAAGCTCTCAGCCCTAAATGGGATACTTCATGAAACTCCCCTCAGGCTTAGAGCTCCATGCGGATAAGGGGGTGGAAAGAATGTTAGCGCCCAAAGAAAGGTGGTGGATGATTCCAAGAAAAGAGCATCTTCAGTAGACATCAAGTCTGATGTACATGTGAACTCACAGAGACTGTAACAGAGCATGCAAGACCTGCCAAGTTCAAGCCGTAGAAAATCCAAGCACTCAGAACTGAGGAAGTAGATTAAAAAACAAACAAACAAACAAAAAAACCCTACTCTTAACCAAGAAGCTATCTTGTTGCATTTTTGAAACAATTCTGTCTTAATAAATATAATACTTGGGCCTATAGTTTATGATCCTAGAGAAGCTACTTAATGAGGTGAACTCAAAGAAAAACATATATGGACCCACCTGGGGGTTGGAGACAGACAGGGCTTCCTGACAGGATTAGGAGCATGAGAGGGGAAGGGAATGGTTGAAGAGAACTTGAGGGAATAGGACGGGTCAAGATGGATGGGGACAGATATGAGAAAAAGGAGAGAGATATCTTGATTGGGAAAGCCATTATGGGCTTGGCAAAAAGCCTGTCTCTAGAGAATTTACCAGGAATCCGCAAAGATGGTCCCAGCTAAGACCCTAGGCAATAGTGGAAGAGGTTCCTGAACTGACATTGCCCTGTATTCAGATTGATGATTATCTTAAATATCACTATAGAACCTTCATCCAGCAATAGATGGAAACAGAAGCAGAGCGTCCCACATTGGAGCACAGTACTGAGCTCCCAAGGTGCAGTTTAAGAGTAGAAGGAATAAGAATATGAGCAAAGAGGTCAAGACAATGAGGGGTTCATCCACTGAAGCAGTTTACCTGAGCTAATGGGAGCTCACCAACTCCAGCGGGACTGGGAAGGAACAAGCACAGGACCAAGCTAGTCCCTCTGAATGTGACTGACAGCTGTATGGTTGGGGCAAACTGAGGGGCCACTGTCAGTGGCACTAGGATTTGTCTCTACTACTGGTATTGGCTTTTGGGGATCCTATTCTCTTCGGATTTATATCTTGTTCAGCCTAGATGTAGTGTGGAGGACCTTGGACCTTCCACAGAGCAAGGTGCCTTGCCCTCTCTTAGGATTGGAGGGGGTGGGGTAGGAGGGTGTGTGAAGGAATGGGAGGAGGGGAGGGGGTGGATATTTGGATTTGTTTTTTTTTAGTCTAATAAAAAAGAAAAATAAATAAATAATATTTTCTCTAAAAAATACAATGCTTTAAAAATCAAGTTTTGTATTCTTGTTAGGATGAGTATTAACTTTTTGATTAATATTGTCCTATAAATAAAAAATGGTGTTGGCAAATCTGCCTCATCACTACCTAAAGTTATTTTGTGCTTTTCTATCTATAGCCCCTGAAAATGACTTTATTGTAAATTCCATACATTCTAAGTATGTCTCATTTGTATTACCTTTAGCATATTTCTCTTGTCTTATTTTATTTATTCACTTAATATTTTGTTCATATACTCACCATAAATAATAATGCTGGAATTTTATATTGTTCATTGTAAAGGAGTTGGTATTATCAATAAATAGAATATTTGGTGATTCTATTTTTTTCTTCTAGTTTCTTGTTATGTAAATATTATAAACTCAGAATTGAATGAAAAATAATTTAAGATGTGACTTAAAATGGACATATTTCAGAAAAGAAAATTCCATCAATACTTGTACAAGATTATGTAGTAATAGGAGCGGCGGGCTGCGTCCTGGCACCCGGCCGCCCACATGGCTAGCTCTACCCGAAATAATTACATGGACACTGTGTTCATTTAATCACCGCTTGGCCCTTTAGCTCTAGCCCTT
>NW_004949102.1:3161482-3182922 GCF_000317375.1 Microtus ochrogaster | reverse complement strand
CTCTCTCAGGCATCTGCTCCCGAGAGCAGAGCTGTGGAGTCTGACCTCACTTCCTCTTCCTCCCAGCATTCTGCTCTGTTTACTCCTCCCTCCTGTTTTAACCTATCAGGGCAAGCAGCTTCTTTATTTAATTAACCAATGACCTTCCTCCATCAAGATTACTCTTAAGCATATAATAAATTGTTACTAAGGCCAGAGGAAAAGAAAGAGTTGGGTTTCTTTTGTGATTTAAAATGATGTCACATTTGGCTAAATAAAGATTCTCAGAATTCAGAGACAATAAACTTAATATACAAAACTCAGAAGGACATTTGTTTTCTTTTTTCAATGACCAGGGAGCAATGCTAACATTGAACCAAACTAATCTTTACCTTAGAACAATTTGCTCTTAAAGAAAATAAACTGCAGTATTGTTAAAAATCAATTGCATGATCACTAATTCTCAGAGGAGTCTGATGTTCCCTACTCGATGAAACATTTATTTGTAAGAACCTATACAGAAAGATATTTTTCTTCTGGGACATTGTCAATAAGGTATGATAATCCTGGGTAACTCAGTGGAGAAAATGCATCTGTGTAGTTCAACCAATTTTCTCCTGAAATCTTGACATTGCATCCGTAGTGATGACCATTCCCTCAGAAGAAAGACCTAGTACTTGTGTTGGAAAAGTTATGAAGATTTACATTTCAATTGAACCTTAAATTTTACCGCATGTTCTCTGTTGACTTATTATCAAAGTGACCCTTGCATCTACTCCAAAAGAAATGCATTTAGTGATATATATATATAATATGTATATTATATATATAATAGGTAATTAAGACTGAAATAGAATCTATGTGAAAGATGAAGAGATTTCCCATTTACTGCTCAGAATTAATCTTTTGTATGAACTATTCATATATAAATAACTATCAATGAATGAATGACACAATAAAAACACACTTTGAAAATAAATGTATTTAAACAAATATAATACTAGGAGAATAAAATGAACTTAAAATCAAAGTAGAAGTCTAATGAATTTAGGGACAGATATCTAGTGAAATATAATAGCAAGCCATGAATTCAAGTTTCTTTGTTTAATAAAAATATAGTTGCTGTGCTAAAAAGCCTTCATCTGTTAGGTGGTTGTTAGTGCTGTTCACTTGCTACCCCCACCAAGAGTAAGGATGCAGCTCAGCTAGCAGAAAAGATGCGCTTCATCTCTCACATTGTAATAGAAGCTGCAGTATTTGTTTTACACATTTAGCCTCACTTGTTGAGCTCTGTGATTATTTACTCCTGAAATTGCTTCAAACACATGAACACAAAAAAATGATTGATTTAAAACATGGAATTTGGCAAGTGATTACACATAATGTGCTATAATTACTTTCAGTGGAGCGTCCATGAATTTTTCATAAGGATAAGAAGTGCAGAGTAAGTAATTAATTGATGAAGGTTCTCTATTTACATAGTGAATGTATTTAGAACTTATGGATTATAACAATTGTTCTGGTTGACTAAAATTAGAATAAATATTTGAATGTTGTATGAATACATCATTAAAGTTATTAGGTCTCCTAAGTAAATTATGTAAACTGATTAAAACAACTATAATTATTTTTACCAGGGCTATTAAAATTTTAGCAAGGCTGAAAATTTTCTCTCCATATTTATATATGAGGAATTATATATATATATATATATATATATATATATATATATATATATATATATATATATATATAACATATATATATATATATATCAATAATATATACACATATTAGATAGAATGATATTAAAGTTAATATGGAATTTTAATGTGCCAGTCAGCTGAAAACAAGAATTTCATTGGTCCTTAACAAAATCCATATTTTTAATTCATGCATAAAAAATATTTTTTAATTACTTCAATTACTATTCATGATGCATCCTCAGTAATATATTCAAGTTTACTTCTTATGAGATTGATTTTTCTTCATCAAATTATAGGTCAGCCTTACTTCTTGTTACTCCCTAATTGAAATCTTTTCTGCCCAGTGTTCAGTTGCATATATCCAATTCCTTCACATATTCCCCATCATCATTTTCTTATGATACCATATGCATCCTCAAAAAGAATAAGCAAAACATCATTGTTTACACCTCTGAGACTTTGACAGTACCACTTTTGGAATCTATTTATGTTTGAAATTTCATGACACAGTGTGGAACCAATTTAATGGGAGATGTCCCCAGCTTGCTTTTTGAGCAGCTGAGGAGAGGGAGCCTGAACAACTGGCCCTGTCCTATAGCCACTCTGATGAATATCTTGCATATCACCATAGAACCTTCATCTGGCGATGGATGGAGATAGAGACCCACATTGGAGCACTGGACTGAGCTCCCAAGGTCCAAATGAGGAGCAGAAGTACAGAGAACATGAGCAAGGAAGTCAGGGCCGCAAGGAGTGCGCCCACCCACTGAGACAATGGGACTGATCTTATGGGAGATCACCAAGGTCAGCTGGACTGGAACTGATGGAGCATGTGATCAAACCGGACTCTCTGAATGTGGCTGACAAGGAGGGCTGACTGAGAAGCCAAGGACAAAGGCACTGGGTTTTGATTCTATTCCATGTACTGGCTTTGTGGGAACCTAGGCTGTTTGGATCCTCAACTTCCTAGACCTGGATGGAAGGGGGAGGACCTTGGACTTCCCACAGGGCAGGGAACCCTGACTGCTCTTTGGACTGGAGAGGGAGGGGGATGGGGAATAGGGGAAAAGGGAGGGAAGTGGGAGGAGAGGAGGAGGTGAAAATTTGTAATAATAATAATAATAATAAATGCAAAAAAAGAATTATAAGGTACAAAAAAGCCACTTCATACTTCATCATGACAAGGAAAAATATCCCTGAGATAATCTATATGGAATCTTTGCATTTTCTTGAGAAATAATATTAATAACACATTTTCTAGGTTAATTTAGTCTTGGTTGTTAAGTATGCAACTAGCATTTTATTCTTATCTTCTCTCCTACACCAGCAAATGATAAGAAAAAAAAAACAAAGCAAAACATTGGTGCCTTGGTGTCTTACTTTTCTTTTTGCCATGAAGACATTCCATGACCTAGGAAACTTATAGAAGAAAGAGTTTTTGGTGGGCTTGAAATTTGAGAGGGAGAGTCCATGACCCACATGGTGGAAGAGACGCAAGAATGGCTCCGAAGCAGTAGCTGAGAAAATATATGCTTAAACAACAATCATATAGCAAACAAAAAGAAAACTGGATGGTGTGGAGTTTAAGAACTTGAAAGCTCACCCCCAGTAACACACATTCTCCAACAAGATCAGATCTCCCTATCTTCCAAGAACAGTTCCAACAATTGCTGACCAACCTTCAAACAAATGAGTTACGTGGTCCATTCTCATTAAAATTACCAAAATTGGTAAAGTAAAACCTAAAATATACTACTGCTTTATTTTGTTGGGTTGTGGGATTTGGCTTCCGTATGACGTTTTATACCTAATTCCATTCCATTAGCCTTACTCTATACCCCTTGGGTTCACCCATAACCCTTCAAGTCCTTAAGACTTTTTGCTTCTAGTAATTTCTACCTCTTCACTTTTGCTTATTTATAATGCACTACCAATTTCCTTAAGACAGCCACCAAAAAGACTTTTTTGTTCTACTTTTCTGATTTCCACTTATGATCTACATTAAGTACATAACACAAAAGATTTGATGTGATGATATCCATTTTAGAGATACCACATAGTATTTGTCTCTGCCCCTGAATTACTTCGCTGACGATAATAGTTTCAGTTCCTTTTATTTCCATGAAAATATGATTATTTAATTTTTCTTTAAATCTGAGTAATATTTTATATGTATTTCTATCACATTTTTACCTCATTCTTTCATCTAATGATAGATATCTAAGTTGATTGCATTTACTATCATTTGTGAATAGTATATCAAAGAATATGGATATTTTCATATTTCTGTAGGAAAAACAATGAGTGTATTCCCAGGATTGGTATACCTGAATAATATGGTTATCTCATTCACAATATTTTTGAGAAAACACTACTGAATTCTCAAGATATTATACTAGTTGCTATTTTATCAGTAATGTATATCTCCCCTAATATCATATCCACATCAACATTTGTGTGAATTTCTGGTGAGGTCCATTCTGACTGGGGTGATTTGAATAGTAAAGTACTTTTAATTTGCATTTTTCCAGTTACTAAAGTAACTGTACATTTCTTATAGTGTACATTTCTTAGTTTTTTTTCTAGACATTTGATTCCTTTTTTGAGAATTTTCTGTTCAGTTATGTAGCTCCTACTTTTAAAATTAGGCTTGATTATTTTCTTAGTACTTATTTTTAGTTCTTTATACATTCGAGACCTTAATGTATTAGTGAATGATATAGTGTTTGGTTTTGTTTTAAATTATACTATATATTTTGATAATATATCACCTACCCAAACTCTTCCCAGTTTATCTGTTTATTTCTCTAACAAATAATACTAAAAATAAAACAAAAGATCAAAACCAAAGAAACAATGACCAAAAATAATAAAACAAAATGAACACCAAAATTCAAGGAATCCAAGTACCACCTACAGATGCTTAGAAACAGCAATCATCGATTGAAAATATGTGGTTTTATTGTTGATTGACATTGCATTGTCTGGCCCACTGTAGGCAGTAAGACACATGAACAGATGGCCCTGGTTTGGATCAGAAAGCTGCCTGAGAACAAGCTGGAGGTGATGACCCAGGATTCCTGCATAATGTCTTTTCCAGGTTCTTGTCTTGTATTCCTGCGCAGGTTTCCTTCAATGACTCATTGTACTTGAGATTTTAAAATGAAGCAAACCCTTTTCCCAGAGTTTATCACAGTAAATGAATAGCTGTCAAAGGCTTTCTCTCATTCTGTGAGCTTCTTTATATGTACTTAAAATATTTTTGTGTTTGCTTTTTTTACTTGTTTTCTTTTATGTACAGAGGCTTATTTTAATTCTGTCAGATCTCATTTATTGATCTTATTTCTTATTATTGGGTCTTATTTCTTATGTCAGTGGAGATGTTTATTCAGACAGTTTTAGTCTATGCCTGTAAATTAATGAATACTCCATACTTTTTCCTGTAGTAATAACAGGACACCAGCTTTATGTTGAGAGCCTTGATCTATTTGGAATCTATCATTATGCAAATGGAAAATAAAAATACAGTTTTATTGTTCCAAATTTTGAAAAACAGTTACCCCAGAGTCATTTGTTGTAATACTATCTTTTTCCACTGTACATTTTTTGGTATAAATCTCAAAAACCAGTTAAGTGCTTATTAAAAACTTGTGTGGATTTGTATCTGGTTCTTTAGCTCTACTTTATTGATCTACATAGCTGGTTTCATGTACACCCAAGCTGAATTTATTACTATGGCAGTATTCCACAAATTGAAAGCAGTTTTGCTCATAATCTAAAGCTGTAAGCTTTTGTTCATGTTTTTATATAGATTTTCTTTACTTTTTGTGGTTCCAGATGAATTCTGGATATTTTTTCTATGCCTTTGGAAAATGTTCTTTGAATTTATATTGGTATCACAATTATTCTGTAGTGGTTTTGATATACTGTCAAATTGTCTTCTAAACATATATGTCTATATATATGGACCTAGGTTATTCTACACTTTGGACATGGAAGTTTCTTTTTGCATTGGACAACAGTCAATGGAAAAACCCATAACAGATCAGAGTCCTGAGAATTACAGACTAAGTGCTCAGCCTTAAATCTGACATTCATATACCCCACTTCCACAAATGATATGGGATTATCATAGAGAAGAAAGCAGAAAGAATGTAAGAGCAGGAAGAGGAAGAAGGTCCAAATCAGGAACAGAAGGAGAGGGAGCACGAGCAAGGAACTCAGGACCGCGAGGGGTACACCCACACACTGAGACAATGGGGATGTTCTATCGGGAACTCACCAAGGCCAGCTGGACTGAGTCTGAAAAAGCCTGGGATAAAACTGTACTAGCTGAACATAGCGGACAATGAGGACTACTGAGAACTCAAGAACAATGGCAGTGGGTTTTTGATCCTACTGCACGTACTGGATTTGTGGGAGCCTAGGCTGTTTGGATGCTCACCTTACTAGACCTGGATAGAGGTGGGTGGTCCTTGGGTTTCCCACAGGTCAGGGAACCCTGATTGCTCTTCAAGCTGATGAGGGAGGGGGACTTGATCGGGGGAGGGGGAGGGAAATGGGAGGCGGTGGCGGGGAGGAGGCAGAAATCCTTAATAAATAAATAAATAAATTATATAAAAAAGAGCAGGAAGATGGAGAGGATGGTGTGAAATTCTGTTTTCTGGATGGGAGATAGCTGTTGCCACAACTGGGGTTACCTGCATAAGACCTACATATGACTAAGATACCCCAAATCAAGACATAGACAAAGTAGATGATCCCAAGATTTCACATCTACTAAAAATTTATCAACAGTTAATAGTTGCTATGGTGTTCAACAATAATTTTTCATTTAGAAAATGGGTGCTCTTCATACACCAATAGATATCCCCATGCCAATGGCATGTAATCAGAATTAACTGGATTTAGTGGTTATCAAAAATTAAAATTAAAAAGGTGAGCATTATGGGGAGATATGGGGGAAGTTGGGAGAGGGAAGCTGATATGAACATATTTTATTACATGTATATATATATACATATATATACTTTTCTAAATAAAACATATATGCTTTGAATAATTAGAATATAATACAAGCTTAAATGAATAAAAAAAATCACTAACCAAAATAGGCTCAGTAAACAAGCTTTTTTTCAAGGAAATACATATCTAGAAAGAAGCTACAAAATTGTTGGAAATTTCTGAAGAGAAACAAAAATCTGCAGGCTAAAATCAGCAAAGTGTTAGTTTGTTTCTAGAGATAGGGGGGTTGAGCTGATGAGGAGGTGGCAAGGATCTAGGAAGATTTAAATAGCGGAAATTGTGATCAGAACATACTTTTGGAAATTAAAAAAAAATGAGAAAATCAAACCCTCATCTATGCTTTCTTTCTAAAAGTCAGCAGTAGAACACATTCATGAATAGTTCTTTGAGTTATGTATGTTAACAGTATTGACCAGTACTGAATTAAGATTTAAAATAAAGTATGAAACATGAAAGTAGCCTATACACAGAGATGTGCCTGATAAATATTTGGTATTGAATTCAAAGCTCAAAATGATACCTTAATCCTTAACCATAACATTTAAGAATTAAAACGAAGTGGGGCAAACTGCAATAACTCTGTCTATTACAACAGCTGACATTTTTTAAATGAAATTCTTTACAGGTAAGACAATGAAAGACCCAGTACACATAGCCAGTCCTCACATTTACTCAACTCAGTTTATTTCTATTATAAAAAAATAACTTTTGAAACCCTCCTATCTCCTGCAATCTCAGAGGAACACTGAAATACAAGCTGCAACTACACAGAGAGGCCCAAGAGGTGAATGACCACCCACCCAGAAGGCCAACCACTCTCTAGGCCTTCCATACTGGAACAAAACCCTGGGCCATCCCACATTTGCCTCAGCTTCTCTAGCAAGTCAACAGGCAAGCTTTCTGCAGGTTGGCTGTTCTAACGCTCCTATCCCATCGATCAAACCCTGTAAGGAACAAGTCCTATTTTGGCCACAACCCTCCTATTCCCCATGACCTCGGAGGAACTCTGAAACACGGGCTGTGGTTACATAGAGAAGACCAAGATGTAGGCTGCTCCAACAGCACCACCCCATCCATCTTACCCCGTAACTTCAAGTCTCACTCTGCCGCCTATCCTTCTATCCCCCTCAACCTCAGAGAAAATCTGAAGAATCTGAAGCACAGCCTTAAACTACAAGAGAGAACCAAGAGAAGAACTCTGGTGCACAGGCTGTGACTGCACAGAGTGAGTCAAGGGATCAAACTAAGAGAGAAGACCAAGAGGGTTGGCCAAGGAAGACCTCAGGAGCTCCCTAAGACACAGATAGTGACAGTACTGATCAGTTCAAAAACAATTCCCAATGACAGAGACAGTAATTTCAAGGATTGGACCAAGAGGCAAAACACTGATGGCATCATTTGGAGGAAGAGATGGATGGGCGCCGATGCAAAAATTCTACCAACAACTTAAAAAGCAACATGGTAACACCAGAACCCAAAGGTCATACAACAGGAAGATTTGATCATTCTAACACAGAAAAAGCAGAAGAAAATGGTTTTGAATTTATCTTTATGAGGATGATGAGGACTTTTAAAGAGGAAATTAAAAATTACCTTAAAGAAATAGAGGAAAAGATGAAAAAAAATTAGAAGAAAACAAGAAAGCAAGCGAAAAACAATCAAACAGGTGAAGGAAACCATTTAGACAGTGCAAGACTTGAAGAGTGAGTTAAAAGCAATAAATAAAACATAAATTGAGGAAATTCTGAAACTTAAAAAAGTGGGTAAATGAACAAGAACTACAGATGTAAGCATAACCAATAGAATACAAGAGACAGAAGAGATAATCTCAGGTGTTGAAGATACTATACAGGAAATAGATTAATTGATCATAGAAAATATTAAATCCAAAAAAAATCTTAACACAAAATATTCAGGAAGTCTTGGGTACCATAAAAAAAAACGTAAGACTAATAGGAATAAAAGAAGGAAAAGAAATCCAGTTCAAAGGCACAGAAAATATATTCAACCATGTCAAAGAAAAATTACCTAACCTGAGGAAGGATATCCCTATGAAGGTACAAGAAGGTTACAGAACACCAAATAGACTGGATCCCTCCAAGAAAAGTTACCTCATCATAAAGTAATACAGAATAAAGAAATATTAAGAATTGCAAAGGAAAAAAGGTCAAGTATATATAAAGAAAGATGTTATCAGATTTATACCTGACTCTGACTTCTCAATAGAAACCATAAAAGCCAGAAGGTCCAAGAAAAATGTGCAGCAAATACTATGAAACCCTGGATTCAATCCCAGACTACTATATCTAGCAAAGCTTTCAATCTATATCAATCAATGGAGAAAACAAGATATGCCATAACAAAACCAGATTTAAACATACCTATCCACAAATCCAGCCCTATAGACAGTAGTAGAAGAAAACTCAAAATCAAGAAAGCTAACTGCACCCACAAAAACACAAGCAACAGATAAGCTTATAGCAGCGGTCCCCAAAGAAGGAAACATACAAACACTTACTACCAAAAATTAACAGGATTAACAATAACTAGTCATTAATATCTCTTAATATCAATACATTCTCCTATAAAAAGGCAGAGGTTAAGAGAAAAATATGAAAGCATGATCCATCCTACTGTTGTATAGAACACAACTCAACCTCAAAGACAGACATTATCTCAGAGTAACGGTCAGAAAAAAAAGATTTGCCAATCAAATGGACCTAAGAAACAGGCAAGTGTAGCTATCCTAATATCTAACAAAATAGACTTCAAATCTAAAATCAAACAGAAGATATAGAGAAGAACACTTAATATTCCTAACAGAAACAATCCATTAAGATGAAGTTTCAATTTTGAACATATATGCCCCAAATACCAGAGCACATACATATGTAAAAGAAACATTACTAAGGTTAAACCACACATCAAACCCCACACACTAATAGTAGGAGAATTCAACACCCCACTCTCCCCAATGTATAGGTCTGCTAGACGGAAACTTAACAAAGAAGTTTAAAGTTAGAATTTAACAACAGCACTAATTGCAGAAACCCTAAAAACACATGAAAACTGAGCAATGCTCAATTGAACCACCACTGGGTCAAGGAATAAATTAAAAAGAAATTAAAAACTTCCTAGAATTCAACAAAAGTGAAAGCACAACATGCCAAAACCTATGGGACACTATGGAAATAGTGCTAAGAGAAAAGTTCATAGCACTAAATGCCTACATAAATAGTGGGGAAATCTCATACTAGCAACTTAACAGGCCACTTAATAGCCTTAGAGCAAAAGGAAGCAGACTCACCCAGGAGGAATAGACTACAGGAAATAATCAAATTGAGGGCTGAAATCAATAAAATAGAAACAAAAAAGACAATACAAAGATTCAATGAAACAAAGAGCTGGTTCTTTGAGAAATCAACAAGATAGAAAAATCTTTATTCAAACTAATCAAAAGACATAAGAGAACAACCAAATTAACAAAGTAAGAAATGAAAGGGGTACATAACAACAGACAAGGTGGAAGTCCAAAGAATCATTAGGCCATACTATGAAAACCTGTACTACAAAAATAAATAGGAAAATGTAAAAGAAATAGACAATTTTCTAGATAGGTACCACATACCAAAATTAAATCAAGACTAGGTGAACAAGTTAAAACAAAAGACTTTCAGGAAGTAGAAGCAAGGAAATAGACTACAAAGGAAATAGAAGCAGTCGTTAAACCCTCCCAACCAAAAAAAAAAAAAAAAAAAGACTAGGCCTGGATGGTTTCAGTGTACAATTAAATCATAAGTTCAAAGAAGAGCTAATACGTATGCTCCTCAAGTTGTTCCACATATTTAAAACAGAAGTAGCATTGCCAAACTCTATATGAGGCTACAGTTACCCTTATATAGAAACCACACAACTCAATTAAGAAAGAGAATTACAGACAAATCTCACTCATGAACAATGAACATTAATACTCAAAAAAAATACAAACTGAAACCAATAACACATCAAAAAAATCATCCACCATAATCAAGTCAGCTCATAAAAGAGAGTTATAGATAGTTCAACATATGAAAATTATCAATATAATTCACCATATAAAAAAACTGAAAGAAAAAATCAAAAACATCTCAGTTGATGTTGAAAAAGCATTCAACAAAATCCAACACCCATTCATCATAAAGGTCTTGGAGAGATCAGTGATAGAAAAAATTTATCTAAACATTATAAAAACAATATACAGCAAGCTGACAGTCACCATCAGTATAAATGGAGAGAAATTCAAAGTGATTCCACTAAAATCAGGAACAAGACAAGTCTGTTGACTTTATCTATATCTATTTAACAAATTTATTGGATTTCTTGTAGCAGCGTAAATGAAGGCAGACAGGAATTATAATAATATATTTATCTTTAATAGGGAAAAGACTTACAGAACCCTAGGTTTCAGTGGAGAACAGGAAAGCAGAAGGGGCGGGTGGAGAGCATACCAGCAATATTTATTAGTAAAAAATATCCTCAGGCGACCCTGCCCTACAAGCAAGGTGATTGGCTGGGGCTACCCCTACAATTTCTGGCTAGAGCAATAAGACAACAAAAGGAGATCAAGGGGATACAAATTGGAAAGGAAGAAATCAAGCTTTCATTATTTGCAGATGATATGATAATATACATAAGCAACCCCATAAAATCTACCAGAGAAGTCCTACACACGATAAATACATTCAATTATGTGGTAGGACACAAGATCAACTCAAAAAATCAGTAGCCCTCCTATATACAAATGATAAAGAGGCTGAGAAAGAAAGCAGAAACATATCAGATTTCACAAATAACATAAAACATTTTGGGGTGACACTAACCAAAGCAGTGAAAGACCTGTTGTTTGGGAGGTCCTTCTGTTTATGTGTTGCCTTTATTGGTTAATGAATAAAGAACTGCTTTGAGCCTATGGCAGGGAAGGACAGAACTAGGCTGGGAGAAAGAAGGGTGGAGTCAGAGAGAAGCCATGGAGCCACCATGAGAGTCAGACATGCCACTGCAATGTGGCCACTGTAAGCCACACTGCCATGTGGCAATACACAGATTAAAGGAGATGGGTTGAATTAATAAGAGTTAGACAATAAGAAACTAGAGCTAATGGGCCAATCAGTGATTTAATTAATACAGTTTCTGTGTGATTATTTCAGTTCTAAACTAGCCAGGCAGCCTCTCCTCCAACAGACTTGTTCAAGAAGAACTTTACATCTTTGAAGGAAAAATATTGAAGAAGATTCCAGAAAATGGAAATATCTCCCATGCTTTTGGATAGATAGGATCAACATAATAAAAATACAATCCTACCAAAAGCAATCTATAGATTCAATGCAATCCCCATCAAAATCTTAACACAATTCTCCACAGAGCTTGAAAGGAAAATACTAATCTACAAATGGAAGTACAAAAAACAAACAAACACACCCAGGATAGCCAAAACAATTCTGTACAATAAAGTAACTTCTGGTGGTATCACCATTCCTGACATCAAGCTCTATTATGGAGCTACAGAAATTATCACAGCTAGTATTAACATAAAAACAAACCGGTTGACAAATGGAATCCAATCGATGACTCAAATATTAATCAACACACCTATGAACACCTGATTTTGAAAAAGAAGCTAAAATTATAAAATGGAAAAAGAAAGCATCTTAAGCAAATGGTACTGGCATAACTGAATATCAAATGTAAAAAATTAAAATAGATCCATACTATCCCCATGCACAAAATTCAAATCCATGTTGATTAAAGACCTCAATATATATCCAACCACACTGAACCTAATAGAAGAGAAGGTAAGAGGTAGCATTCAATGCATGAGAACAGGAGACCTTCCTAAATACAACTCCAGTAGCACAGACATGTTGAAATATGAGCGGCGGAGCTGCGTCCCCCGCACCCGGCCGCCCACATGGCTAGCTTAGCTTATGCCCCAAAATAATTACACAAAAACTGTATTTTTTTAATCATTGTCTGACCCATTAGTTCCAGCCTCTTATTGGCTAGCTCTTACATATTGATCTAACCCATTTTTATTATTTTGTGTAGTCCACGAGCTGGCTTACCAGAAATGATCTTAACCTGTGTCTGTCTGGCATGGGAGAACCATGGCGACTCCCTGACTCAGCTTCTTTCTCCCAACATCCTGTTCTGTTTTCTCCGCCTACCTAAGGGTTGGCCTATGAAATGGGCCTAGACAGTTTCTTTATTAATAAAAAATCATTCCCACATCACAGACACTGAGAACAAAAATAAAAATTGAGACCTCCTGAAACTGAGAAGCTTCTGTATAGCAAAAGACACAGGCAATAAGACAAAAAGGCAGACTACAGAATGGGAGATTTTCAGTAACCCCACACCAGACAGAGGACTGATCTCCAAAATACTTAAACAGTGCAAGAAATTAGATACCAAAATTCCAAATAATCAAATTAAAAAATGGGGTTCAGATCTAAAGAGAGACTTCTCAACAGGAAAATGTCAAATGGCTAAAAGACACTTGAAAAATGTTCAATTTCCTTAGTCAACAAGGAAACACAAATCAAAACAGCTCTGAGATACCATCTTACACTAGTCAGAATGTCTAATATCAAAAACACCAATGATAGCTTATGGTATAGACAATGTGGAATAAGGGTAACACTCCTTCATTGCTGGTGGGAATGCAAACTTTTACAACCACTCTGTTAATCAGTCTGGTGGTATCTCAGAAAACTGGAAATCAGCCTACCTTAGGACTATCAATACCACTTTTGGGCATATACCCAAAGGATGCTCAATCATACTACAAGGACATTTGTTTAACTATGTTCATTGCAGCATTATTTGTAATAACCAGATCTGGAAACAGCCTAGATGCCCCACAACCAAAGAATGGATAAATAAAATGTGGTACATTTACACAATGGAGTACTACTCAGTGGTAAAAAGAAATGCTATCTTGAAATTGGTATGCAAATGAATGGAATTTTAAAAAGCATCCTGAGAGAGGTAACGCAGACCCGGATAGATGAACATTGTATGTACTCACTCATAAGTAGATACTTGCTATAAATAACAGATCTTTAATCCATGACCCTAGCAAAGCAAAGTAAGAAGGTGAACCCAAGGAAAAACATATAGATATCCTCTTGGGAGGTGGAAATAGTCAATATCTCGTGACAATATTGGGAACATGATGGTGGGGGAAGAAGAGAGGGTAGAAGGGGAGGAGGAATGGAGAAAGAGAGGAGGGAGGAGAACTTCAGGGAATGGGTTAGTCAACATGGTGGAAGAATAGAGGTGGAGCGCAAGGAAAGAGATATTTTGATTGCAGGAGTTATTATGGGGCTAGCAAGAGAAATTCTCAGAAATCTACAAGGACAACCCCATCTACAATCCTATGCAATAGTGGAGAGGGTGCCCTAACTAGCCTTGCCCTGTAGTCAGATTGATGGCAATCTTAATGTCACCATAGATCCTTCATCCAGAAACTTTTTGAGACGGGGTAGAGAAACATATATAAATCCCTCTGGGAGGTGGAAATAGTCAATATCAAATAGTTGAGCACTGGGATGACCTCCCAATGTCCAATTTTAAGAGTGGAAGGAGTGAGAATATGAGCAAAGTAGTTAAGCACATGATGGGTACACCCACTGAAACAGGTTAACTGAACTAATGGGTGCTCACTAACTCTGGCCACAACAGGGATGCAACTATCGTAGGACCAATCTAGACACTCTAAATGTGGTGACTGTGGCATGGCTGAGGCATACTGCATGGGCACTGGCAGTTTTACCAGGATTTGTCCTTGCTGCTTGTACTGGCTTTTTGGAACCCATTCTCTCTGGATGGATACCTTCCTCAGGCTAGAAACAGTGAGGTGGCTTGGTCCTTCCTTTGAACAATGTGCATTATCCTTTCTGGAAAATGGATGGGCGAGTGGAGTGGGGGGAGTATGGAGGGAACTAGAGGAGGGAAGGGATTGGATACTGGGATTGGTGCGTAAAATGAGGAAAGATAGTTTTATATTTTCAAAATTAAAATATCTAACTTTAATGGTTTTCCAACTAAGACTATTCCATCATAATTATCTCTTCAAGGTCAACATTATCTTTAGCAGATATCATTTCTCCCTGTTGGACTGTATTTAAACTAAACAAGTTTGAGATATTTACTACCTGGAGTTTTTAATGAATCAAAGCAATCTCAGCATATGCTACAGGTATGAATACTGTTTAGCAATAAGCATTAAGAGAAATGGAGTTAAGTGTAGGTGTTAGCCTATTTAGCACCAGTGAACAATACTGTAAATGAATACTGTAAATAAATAAAAGGGCATTTAATTTCTCACTACTGAAATGTATTCTTGCTGATAGATTTTGATTCTGGTGCTTGACAACCACAGTCTCTCTATCTCATCATTTTGTCTCTCTTCTGTGACACATGCACCTCATTATATGGTTATCAGTTCTGCCATGGTATGGGTCTACACCAAGATTTCTTTTAGCCTTCATCATATATATCTTTGTTATAGGATCTGTCTCAAAATAAAGTATTAATCAGACATAGGGCTTCTATATACAACTAGGAAAGTATAGTTCAAGGCTTAGCAACTTGAATAGTGTAGGAAATGGTGAATGTGCTGTGTGATAACTGCACAATTGTTTGAGATGAAATAATAAACTCTTTACATTAGATGTACAATTAGCCTTTTGCTTGCTGTCTATATTAAAAGCAAATCTTTCCTCTCCGTGAATAGATTCATTTCATCTAAAGTCCTCCTGTTTGTGTATGGACTATTAAGCACACCTCCCTTTTTTATGAATAATATAAAAATCCATACAAAGTGAAATTACACTCTATACTCTTCCTGTAAGAAATGCCAACATTAAAAATGAACTGTTAAATGTAAAAATATTTTTCTGCATATAAAAAATCCTGATAGATAGAGTTTTTTTTCTTGTAGAATTGCTGTATAATTATGTTTTTGAACTTTAAAGATGTCTACTTAATTAGAATGAGGAATCATATTTACTGTGTTGATGAAATTGTTCACAAGGTAAAAAATAGCACAGAAGATATTTGATAAAATTTGTAGCTGTTTATCATATATTTTTCTATTCTGGTATTGGGAAAAGTCATTGGCTGTTCAGACATAACTATGCAAATGGCACTGCATGGTGTCAGCAGGGTTTTCAAATGTCTATGGGAGTGAAGTTTAGGCCTGAGGCATCCTTCACCTCTAAGGTAAGATCAGATTTAAATGTAGATTCCTGGAAGAGGGATGCCTGGAAGTCCAATTGGGTTATAAATGTTTCCAACACAGCAGGAATAAAGAGTTGTTGGATTGCCTGGAGGCTCACTGCGGGCTTTAAGCACTTTCATTTACAGAAGAATATTCCGAAGCTATAGCTATCATCAATGCGTTAAAATGATCACATTTTCTTACCTTTTTCTTTCACATTTTCATCTGTACCAGAGAAGCAATAGTAAACACTTCTTAGAGCCTCTGAGATCTCAGGAAATCTCCTGGCAGCTTGTTTCTGGAATATCTGAGTATTGTTTCATTGGTATTAAATTTCAAAATTCATCTTGAGATATAAACTGTTAAGGTTTCAAATATATTTTGTACTAATGCTGGATCATTTACCATAATACTCTCTAAAATGTTTCTATTATGTCTAATTTAAATTCTACAAATTTCCTCTCTTATCATGTAAATATCAGGAGATGCCTGGAAAAGTGAATAACAGATTTATCAAATCATTTTTCTTTCTCTTAAGATATTGGTAAGTCTCTGGTTCTCCTGAACAAACTAATAGACAAGTCTTAAAAACAATCTTGAACTCCTTCTTCCATAAGAAACCGATATTTATATTTCAAGTCCAAGATGAGAGCACTCCCATTAGGTTGTCCTACTGAGAAATAGTCATGTATAATGCACAGAGGGATGCTGAGAGCAATCTTTATATTCCAATACATTATAAATTTTTATACCAGAACATATGACAATCTAATACCATGGTTTAAAGACCTACACATTTATACTGTGAAAAGGACACTAAGAATGTTGAAGAATGAATGCATTTCTGTTTTATTCCCATGTTTTTATTTTTTTATTTTTTATTTTATTTTTTGGTTTTTTTGAGACAGGGTTTCTCTGTGGCTTTGGAGCCTGTCCTGGAACTAGCTCTGTAGACCAGGCTGGTCTCGAACTCACAGAGATCCGCCTGCCTCTGCCTCCCGAGTGCTGGGATTAAAGGCGTGCGCCACCATCGCCCGGCTATTCCCATGTTTTTCTATTTTGGATGGGAATAAAACCTGTTTCTATAGTTAAGATTCATTTACTAGACAGGTCCAAATTAAAGCAGTCTTGGTATTTAGACACATTAGGCAGTGCTTCACAAAATGGGATCATGATGTGGGAGCTGCAAGAAATCAAATTACTGTTTTACAGAAGAAACATATGGTAATCAAATGGGGAAATGTAATTCATTCACTTATTTACTCATGTATTTACCTGTTCATAACAATTACTTATAATCTTCATATGTTACCTTATTTTCTAAAAACTGAGCCCACAAAATGAATGACAAACACAGTAATTTTATACCTTAGACTCCAGCAAAAAAAAAAAAAAGAAAGAAACCATATGTCATTTGTGTCAGGAGAGTATTGATTTTTAAAAAGTCATAGAAATATAAAACTAACAAGAAGAACACACAGATATAATTAAGAAAATATACCAAAATAGTAAAAATGCAGATATCATCAAATCAAAGATGCAAAAACTTCAAATATAAATAAACTGAAAACAAAATATAAAAGAATATTTTAAAATATTTTAATGGCAACAAATTTTATAGGTACCTTAAGCTACATATTGAAATTCTATATAAAAACAAATAGTAAAATATAAAACCTTACTGAAAGTGAAAGAAAAGAAAGCAAAATTATTTGGACAAAATATAATTTTGCAAAAGAATATAAAAATAAAAATTAAGCTCACTACATGTTAATCAAGGGGTCAATTCCAAAACTGAGTATAAAATAGTTATGGTAACTCCACTTGTAATCACAGTACTCAAGATATGGAAGCAAGAGGATTACCATTCTATTGTTTTTTTAATGGCAACCCAGGCTACACAGTGATTTCCAAGAAATGCTGATATATAGTGTGAACCCAATGTTGTAGGATAATGCTATTGTATGTACAGTGTAAAGATTTATCACTCATATTAATTTAATAAAATGCTGATTGGACAGTAGCCAGGCAGCAGGTATAGACTAAGAAAATTCTGGGAAGAAAAGGAAAGTCAGCCACAAGCAACACACAAAATGTAGTAGGTGGTCACTATTTCATTCCCAGCTGCCCAGACCCCAAATAACCATACAATAAATAACCATATTATTTGCAATACTGTTTGCCAATAGCGTAAATGTATTGCTAGCTAGCTCTTATATCTAGACTTAACCCATTCCCATTATTTTATATTTTCCCATGAAGCTTGTGGTCTACTGGCAAGATTTCAGCTACAAGCTTACATCTTTCCCCTCTAGCAGCTATATGGTGTCTCTCCAGCTCTGCATTCTTTCTCCCAGCATTCAGTTTAGTTTTCTCTGCCTAGGTCTACTCTACCCTATCACAGACCAAAGCAAATTCTTTATTTATTAACCAATAAGAGCTGCACATATACAGAAGGATTTCCCACACCAAAAGAGGAAGCAATCTGAGAATGCCTTACTGAAAAAAGGTAACAAGCCCTGTAGTTAAACATAGACAAGAACTTTGGGTTAATTTAAGTTTTAAGGGCTTGTTAATAATAAGCCTGAGCTAATACACCAAACAGTTTGTAATTAATATAAGTGTCTGTATTTTTTTTGAGACTGAACAGCTGGAGCACTGGATGGGACAGAAACATTCATCTACAGAACCCTGTCTCAACAAAAGAGAAAGAAATAATAAAGATACAATGTATACATATTTTTCTAAAATGGTATGCTTAAAACATGAGTGTGACATAAGCAGTTCAGTCTAGTGGATGAACTTGGTTGCACTACAATGATGGGGAGATAGTACAAGACACTGTTTACACCAATGGACAGAAAAGAGGAAAATGAGCCAATGTAGAAGCATTAATTGTATAGATAAAACAGACACTACTGCAATATTTCATTTACCTGTTGAAGAGTATGTATTATTCTCATATATTTATGAAACATTCTATATCACAGACTTGATGCTGGACAGCAAAGCAATCTCTGCATAGTATAAATAAACATAAAAATTGAAGTCATATAATTAACCTTTTAAAAACTTTATTGAATAAAACCAGAAATTTTCAAAAGAAAGATGTTTAGAAAATGTCTGAATTCATATTCATTTTCACTTAGCATTTTTAGTTTACCTTATTTATCTATTTTGATTTTGTTGTTTTTACCTTCTTCTGTTGATCTTTCTTTCATATATCATGAGATGAATAGTTAGGCTAGTATATTGAAGCCTTTCCATTACTGCGACTCAATGACTCATTGCTATAATTTTCCCTGTAAATACATCTCTTCCTGTATTTTTTAAATATTGGTATTTTATGCTTCTATTTCTAATTCTTTCAACCATTTTTAACGTACTTAGTGATGTCTTGTTTACCATCCCACTGAACACACCCTCAAGCAAGCAACCTTATTAACCTCAGTGTAACAAACATACCAGCAAGCACAAAAGGAAAAGGAATGGTGTTAGTAGGAGAGGAACAGATGTGATCATGTCAGAGTAAAAAATATATAAATCACATTTCAGAAACATCATTTTGGAAAATTATAATTTGGATAAAATTCACAAAGCACATGAAATAAAATTAAAAGGAGACAGGTTTCTATCAATTAAGAAGTTTCCTCAGAGCCAGTGGTGGTGGTGGTAGGCCTTTAATCCCAGCATGGGGTAGACAGAGACAGGTGGGTCTCTGTGTGTTTGAGAACAGCCTGTTTTACAAAGCAAGTGCCAGGACAGGCTTCAAAGCTACACAGAAAAAAACTTATCTCCAAAAATGAAAAAAAAGAGGAAGTTTCCTCACAGAAAAGGATATAATCAATAGACTGAAGAGATAATTTATAGAGAGGATAGATGCTAAATTATTTATTTGAAAAAAAGATTGATGTCTAGAATCCTTAAATTTAACAACTAAATTATGCCAATTTGAGGTGAACACACATCAAAATGAACTTTTCTTAAAAGAAGCAACATAAATATCCAAAAGGCAAATGGAAGATTTTCAACATCACTGGTCATTAGAGACCCACAAATCAAAGCCGTCAAGAGTTGTTAGCTCATCATATTACAATGTGTGTTAGCAGAAAAGGATTAGAAGTGGTTACAACGATGTGGAATGAGGACAATATCCATACACTCTTGATAGGTATAGAAATCAGTCCAGCCATTAGAGGACAATATGGAGATTATTTCAAAGTTAAAAATACATCTGGAGGGCCGGGCGGTGGTGGTGCACGCCTTTAATCCCAGCACTCGGGAGGCAGAGGCAGGCGGATCTCTGTGAGTTCGAGACCAGCCTGGTCTACAGAGCTAGTTCCAGGACAGGCTCCAAAGCCACAGAGAAACCCTGTCTCGAAAAACCAAAAAAAAAAAAAAAAAAAAATACATCTGGAGGATGGCGCAATATCTCCATTCCAGAGTAGACTCACAACATGGAAACATGTTAAAGAAGCATCTACATGCTAGTGTTTAAGGTCTCACTACCGGCAGTAGCCAAGGTAACTGAAGCCTAGATGTCAATCAACAGATAAATAAAGTTATGTAGGATGTACCGGGAGAGTAAGAATGGAAGGAGGAGTAGGAAGAGAGAGATAATTGTATTTATACATATAGTTAACAATGAAATCCTGCCATTTGCAAGAAAAAGCTATAATTGAGAAGGTAATATTAGATGAACATTGCATTTTATCTCCTGTGCATGATAATTTTAAAGGTTTACTTGGGAGTTAAACAGTGTCTACTATAAATTAAAGAAGGAATGGGCAGTGGAAAGAGTGTTTGAATTTCATGTATAATTCATGCTTTTTTTTCAGATTATAATTTAAAGCTCTTCTCCTGAAGACAGACACTAAAAGGAAATCCCACACTAGCTCAGAATTGAGTATAACAAAGGGTTATTTATTTAGGGATAGACTCACAGATCACAGTCCTCTGCTCGTATGGGGAACAGCAACTGAATCCCACAGCCAAAGAGAGCAACCCAGACTTTATGTTGGCATTTTTAGTATAAAAGGCCAAACCCAATTTAAAGGCTACTGGTGTAGGAATACCTACAGCATTCTCCCTTCTTTTTTTTCTTTCCAAAGTTTCCCATATTTCCTCTACACTTTTCTCAAATAACATGGCCTCTTTTTACAAATTTTTATACGAATATACATGTATGCACACACATACATATATTTGTATATACACATCTAAATATAACCACTTTAGTCTTCATAATATTTCTTGTATGTATGTTTTCATGGCTAAAAATTTTGAATGGGACAGATGATTGGTGTGTTCTTCCCCCAAAGTATAACAATTTTTAAAGAGCCGGGCGGTGGTAGCACACACCTTTAATCCCCGCACTCGGGAGGCAGAGGCAGGCGGATTTCTGTGAGTTCGAGACCAGCCTGGTCTACAAGAGCTAGTTCCAGGACAGGCTCCAAAACCACAGAGAA
>NW_004949102.1:3153619-3161382 GCF_000317375.1 Microtus ochrogaster | reverse complement strand
CCAGGACAGGCTCCAAAACCACAGAGAAACCCTGTCTCGAAAAACCAAAAAAAAAAAATAAAATAAAATAAAACAATTTTTAAAGATTCATTTCAATTTATTTTTTTCATTATTACCTCTGTGTGGGTGTGTGTGTATATTTGCCATGTGTATTCTCTGTGCACGTGTACTAGAGAAAAAACCATCTGATCCCCTGGAAATGGAATTTTAAAAGATAATAAAATCAATATATCAATGATATATACAACCCCATGTTTATTATTTATAAGTATTATTTATATTTATAAAATATATTTATAGTATCAAAGACATCTGATCAACCTAGGTATCAATCAGTGGATTAACCTAGGTACCAGCCAGGGGATAAAATATAAAGAGAATACTTCATATAGAGACAGTGGAATATTACTTAGATTTCAATGCTAGAGTGCTCTAGGCTTTAGAAGAATAGGTGGAGCTGGGGAAAACCTTGAGTGATAAAAGGCAAATACTGAAAGATCAATGCTGCATTGCAAGAGGATTTTGGGAAAGTCTTTGTGTAAGTAGAACAGGTCAAGAGGCCTAATGGGCAAAGAGGATGGAAGGAAGTTGAATAACAGGTTCCTTTAATCAGCTGGATAGAAGAAATAAAATCTAGTGTTTTAAATCAGTGTATGGCAATGACTGCATATATATGTATATGTAGTGGTGAAGAACTAGAAAAGTCACACCAACGTATCTTACCATAATGAACTGATAGAGAGCTAGAAGTGCCAACCACCCTGACTGGGTCTTCTATGGCATGCATTTCTAATAAAATGCCACACTGTAGCCCATAAATATATATAATCATTACATGTTACCTTAAGAAGTAAAATAAAATAAAACTTCTACACAGGAAACATATGATAAAAGTAGAAAAGAAAATGTCTTATTTTCTAAGCTAGAATGCCACCTGCAATAAGGGCAGCATACTGAGAGGTCCATGAGCAGAAAGCCTTCCTATTGACTTGCAAAGTCAGGGATAAGCCCTTAACACATTTTCTCAGAATAAATAATAGTCCCACAAATAAGAGGACTTCAGAGGATTGTGTGTCGTGCATAACTATACATAATTATGTTAAATATTTCTGCTATAGATGGGAGTCATCTGAGTTTGATATGTGTGTTTATTCCAAGAAAAAAGAAACTTCAAATCTTTGGAATTCAAGATTCTTTTCAATGAGGGAGAAAATGCAATTCTGGAGGCAAAATCTCTACTTTCCCTGTATATTTTATTTCAAAGATGTGCTTCTTAGGAACTTAGAAAAACATCCCCAGTGATAAAGACAAAAAATTCTTATTTGTCTGGCTAAAATTTTATTTACAAATAAAAAAAGTTTTAATTATATTAAGTTTATTCTCTAAGAAAGAAAACAAGGAAACCCTTTTTCCTACGTTCAACATGAATCTGTATACCTCTTATTTTATTTACGATGCAATTTGATCACTGTATCACTAAAAATGCATAATAGTATTGCACTTTTCTAACAGTCTTCATTGTTGAATAGAGATGTACACAGTAATCCCAGTGATACTTTAAATAGCACCCTTTCTTTGCAGCTTGTAATAAAATAATACCATTGCTGCTTTTCTTCTTTTTGTTCTTCTTTCCTCCTCCTCCTCTTCTTCTTTTCCCCCTTCTCCTTCACCTTTTCCTTCTTCTTTTCTTTCCTCTGCCTCTTCTTCTTCCTCTTCTTCACATAAGAAATAGATTTATAGCCTACTCCAACTCAGAGATAACTCAGAGAAATACAAGTTTATCAACATAATCTTTATGGTAACAATTCCAAACTGAAAGAACAGACACAGTCTTTCAGAATCTCACATCCTGGCCAATGCATGTCATGATTGAGTCCCTCTTTCTTCAACGAGAGGAAGTGTTGAAATAGGTGACTGGTGATACAAAAGGTGGGAAAAAATGTCTTCTTGAATATATCATTTGTTTCTCTTCACAGAAATCAACTGCTGTTACCTCCCAAGGATAGAGTCAGTATGAAGCTTCTCTCAACTCTCACTTTGCCCCCTTTTTGTTTTCTCATAGAATACCATGTTGTCTGAAGATTTTGGCTGAAGACAGTGTTTCCTCCATCCCTAGACTGTCTGTCTCATTTACTCTACCCAGTATTTCTTCTTAGTATTCAGATGGCACCTGGCACTTGGAGGGTCTCAGTTGCCAAGGCCACAATGGGCTGCTTGCCTGCGACCCTTTGCAACTTTTTCTGTAAATGCCATAGTATTTTTTGAGGATATCTGAGCCAAACATCTCTTTCCACTTATTTCCGATGACTTCATAGTACTTAGTTTCTTAAGCTACTACATACGTCCTTATCCTACAAGATACATTACTTGCAACATTATGTTCCAGCTACTTGTGTGCACGTAACACTACTACTAAAATTAAAGCCCTCTGATAACAAAGGGATGTACATTTTTCTCTTTAAACCTTCAAAATTAATTTAGAGAAGAGCTGCTTGGACATAATGTGCCCCAAATAATTACTTGCCAAATACTTGCTTTTACTCAAATATCATACAGTAACAAAACATGACATTTTTTTACAAAATTGAAACATCATAATTAAAAAACTTTTTAAAAAAACTAAATATTCTTCAAGAAATTGTTAATTTTCAAGAAATATCTTTAGAATTCTGATCATGGAATTTATTATTGTAAGTCAAAGATGTATTTGGAGTTGCAAAACTATGCCTGAAGAAATTTGAGAACTTGTTTGATTTCTCATTTTTTTCTTTGGTCACTGTCATATCAGCTCGTTTCAACACGGGTCATTCACTGAGGCACTAAGAAAAAAGGAGACAATTCTGAGAAGATACTGCCTTCCCGTTTCATTGTATAAATAAAGATGCCTTGGGACAGAAGATTTGCTTTTCATTAATTATCAAATCTGGGCAGGAAGAAAACTTTAAAACTTTTTGTTTCTCCCAGGCTAATGAAAAGTTAGGTTAATTAAATATTCACATATTATATTTCATATTTAAATCAAATTTACTTAATTATAAATGTCAGGTGACCATGGGAGGTGTTGATACAGGTTCAAGTCAGGCTGAACATTTCTATCGCCACGTTTCATTGAACACTTCTGTCTGATGGAACATGCAAATGACTTTTTTAGCTTTTGTAGACACTGTATAATTATTTATTATTACTGTACTTTGCAGTTGTGCACTAGGTGCTCCAATCTAGTTATAATCAAGAAACATTGATCATCCTTCGCTTGTCTGACACTCCCTTCATACTTTTCCCATTGTTTGTTTACCAGTATTCTAGTTTTAAGCTTTATGACATAATTTTTAACATTCTGAATATACATGTGCAATGCAGTATTTCCTTACTTTGTCTGATTTGTTCCTGTCAGCATGATGGTCTGCAGTTCCATCCATGCTATTGCATCTGATGGATTTCTTCCTATCAGAGGTTGAGTAGCATTCTGATGTGTCCACTCATCCTATCAGAGGTTGAGTAGCATTCTGATGTGTCCACTCATCCTATCAGAGGTTGAGTAGCATTCTGATGTGTCCACTCACACCACACTTAGTCTTCACTCATCAGATGAGGGATGCTAAGGTTGCTTCCATTTCTTTGCTTTTAGCACTGGAGTGAATGTTGGAAGACTAATGACACTCCCACACACTGATCCTCCCAGCAGCCCTGACTGTCTAAATCAGAGGCCACCCAGACCCACATCCAGGACTTTGAGTTGGCCCATTCCAACATCTACCCACTCTATGATCTGTCAGAGTGCCTGAAAAGACTGGTCCTTCAGAACTATGATCACATGATCTCCATGACTTGCGGATACAGCAAGATATCCAAGAGGAGTTTAGATGAGGGTCCAGTATCGAAGTGTACCAAAAGTCAGAGGTCTGGAACCAGACAAAAAACTCATTGCAATGAACATTTCTAAGTAAAATAGACTGATCAAAGAGAACAAAGTGTGACACACTGTAATGATTGTTCTGTCTCCTTAAGAGACAAGCCATGCCCACTCCCTCCCCCATCTTTCGAGGCAGGCTATCTTCAGCTTCTGGCCTGAGCTCTCTCTTTTCGAGGCAGCTTCGGCCTCTCTCCTCACTTCTCCCCTTTCCCTGCTTCTGTCTCTCTCTCTTCTCTCTTCTCTTCTCTTCTCTTCTCTTCTCTTCTCTTCTCTTCTCTTCTCTTCTCTTCTCTTCTCTTCTCTTCTCTTCTCTTCTCTCTCTCCCCTTTCTCCCCTTTTTCCTTCCCCTCAACTCACTGTGCACAGCATGTCTATCCATGTCTCTATCTCTTGCCCGCCCTCCCGCCATGTGTCTCACTGCCTGGGACCAGCCACCTCTTGGGGACCAGCAGCCATCTCTGCCTGAGACTGGCTGCTCTCAGGGCCTCCTGCCTGCCACCACATGGCCAGCTACCACCGCTTGAGGACCTACAGCATTTCTGCTGCTTTCTGCCGCTGGGGATCCTGCAGCATTTTTAATTTTTCCATTAGACACACAGCAGCTCCCAATGTCACTGGAGAGGCAGAAAAGGTGGAGAAGGGAAATGTTTTTTTTATTTTGTCTTGTTTTTAATTAATATTTTTTTTATTTTCACCTGGGAAGATACTAAGAAGGTGAGGGTAGATATAGAGGGCCTGGGAAATATGTGGGACTGGAATGCATGATGTAAATTCTTAAAGAATCAATAAAAATTATGTTTAAAAAAGTTAAATACATTGACACAGAGGGCAGAATAGTGGCTAAATGGGTCTGGTGATGAAATTTAGAAGATTTTTCTCAAAAGACACAAAATTTTAGTCTATTTTGTCAGAGTTATGTCAAGTAGTTCCACAAAGCAAATTAATTATTTATAGTTCAAAACATTTTTATGTGTCATCTTAATAAAAATAATTATTGTTTTCATTAGAATGTAATTAAATCCTTGAATTATTTTATCAATGAGATAAGTTACACCTACCCTTCTGTATGACAATAACAGGAAAATAATGTGTGTGTGAATGTGTGTGTACGTGTGCTTATTTATTTGTGTATATTATGTTCCTATCACGCCTGTTAAATCATTTTTCTGTGATACTAATGTATCTATTGCCCAATCACCACTCTCTTTGATACCAACAAAAAATGACATCTGAAATTAAACAGTTTATAAAATAAATATCAAAATCAAGAGTAGAGACTGATAATACACAGCTATATATTCCCATTTAATTTTTGTTTCTCCTTGGATAAAGATAAAATTAACCTATCAATAAGAAGGTTAAATTCAAACCAATGAGAGCTTCTCCTTCACCTCAGAATTTGACCTGATGAAAGGAGTTATTTCTAAACAAGCGTAAGAGAGGACTGGAAAAATTTTCTATTTAAGCTTCTTATTAGAGATGAATTGAGAATTCAACTGGCCTCAAGGGCCTTCCACATTTTACTTGACATATTTCAAGAAAATTACAGCATATTGGCCACAAAACTTACATTTACATAAACAGGTACATAGAGCAACAAAAAACACAAAGACATTCAGTATAATAGTGGCAAATTTAGAAAAGTTTATATTCCAGTCTCCTTCTTTACTACTTAAAATGTCAGTGGAAAATATTTACTTGACAGCAGCTTTGAGAATTTGCACATAATTCAGCCATAGAGAAAAATCTAACTTCTTTCTTCATTATGAGAATGGAAAACATGCAAACCCATACACACAGGGGCTAAGAACTATTTATGAAAACTGCTTTGAAATAAAAAGAATATTTGAACATGATAACAAAATCCAGGATAACATCTGGGGTGCTAAAATTAGATGTGATAATGTAATATCACGAGCTGACTAATTGGAGTGCGATTGTGGGGAGGGAAGATGTGAGGAGGGCTCATACTGAGCCTGGCCTGATTTCCTTCCCCATAAATCCTTGAAAAAGAATTCCTTTGAACTCGCAAAAGAAAATCTATAAAATCATCCTTCTGCCTCTCCTGTTAGAAACAAAGTATTGGCGGTTTGATTTTCTTTGATTTTTATTCTATTTTGAAATTTGACATAATGAGTTAAATTTTGTTAAGGCGTTACAATGCAATAAAAACTGTCTTTTAGATTAGTAGAGATATCATATGTTTGTCATGTATGACAGAGGAGGTTGGGTTTATGTGTATATGTTGCTTTGTGGTTAAATCCAATTAGCATTATTTTATTCATCACATATTATAACATTTGTATTGACAATACTTATCATCTAAGCACTTTCAATAGTTTATTCTCAGTACATGGAATCATCTAATGGTACAATAGATTGAACTTATTCTTCCCATTTAAATAAAATTTGGACACTTTGACTATTGTCTTTCTCACTACCTCTATATTCTCAAATGCTCTAGCCCCTAATAATCACCATTCAATTTCCATTCTGTTTTTGAGGCTTTTAATAACAGGTGATAATGTGTTAATTCCTGCATACAATGTCCAGTGAGGGTGATTGACCAGACTATAAAACAAAGAATACTGTATATAATTGTGGAACCACAATAGGCAGTTCCAATACTTACTTTAAAGATTTCCTGTAGATAATTTTGATATCTTGAAATCTATATTATGCATCCTTTTATGCTAAAGAAGGAACATAGACAGGTCATTTTTATAGCTGCTGAACATCAACTTAGTTTCTTATATTCTCTCTCTTAAATAAAAATTGCCAGAAATTTTAGTTTTGGACAAACTTTGCACTGGACCTTGGTTGATTGTTTTTACTTTTAAGTAAAATCAAAATCACTCATAAAAAACTCTGTGTCAGCAGAAGGAAACTTAGGGTTTTTTTCTGACATTCAGAGAAATCTGGACTGCCTATGATGGCATCAAAGTTTCTTGAGAAAACAAGCTTCATCCTGAATCTCCGTTTGATATACTATTCTTAAAATAGTTGGCTGGTGTAACTTGGTGCTCATAATCAATCTCTTTCTTTATGATGTCCCCTTCTTGTCTTACAAGGTGGGTGGCATAAAATTGAGCAATCTCTAGTTTAGTCCAACCCTTACTTTAATTCAGTATTTCTCATATTGTAACACTACACACTACACTCCATATGTTTCCCTGAAATGCTCATCTGTGGTTAGAGCACTTCAAATAGAACAATTTAAGATCTTCCATTCATGGTGATTTGGTTGTTGATAACTCAGGAGATATTTGGTTAATTATAAGCTTTGTTTTTAATATATTTCATAGACACGTTTATATATATTTGCATTCAAGTGACATAATTCTCCAAAACATAATCAAGGCTCTCTTGCTGAAGGTCATTTCTACCAAGAAAACCATTAATTTTATGAATATTCAAGATATGTAGACCACACAGTCAGGACATCAAATAAGATTTTGGAAGACAATGTAATATTTATAGTTCATAAAGTGATGTCAAGGTCAGTTTTCTTTGCATCTCATTGAGAACAATTAGATATTATTTGAATCAAAAGCTGAATAAGTATACCCTTCAGCCTAGCATACAATCTACTTGTAATTTTGTTCTTTCTCTGACTAATAAAAAGGCTGCTTGAGTTCTCAGTAGTCCTCATTGTCTGCTATGTTCAGCAAGTCCAGTTTTATCCCATGCTTTTTCAAACCCAGGCCAGCTGGCCTTGGTGAGTTTCCGGTAGAACATCCCCATTGTCTCAGTGTGTGGGTGTACCCCTCGTGGTCCTGAGTACCTTGCTCATGCTCCCTCTCCTTCAGCTCCTGATTTGGACCTTGAGATTTCTGTCCGGTGCTCCAAT
>NW_004949102.1:3141625-3153279 GCF_000317375.1 Microtus ochrogaster | reverse complement strand
CTTCAAGCAGATGAGGGAGAGGGACTTGATCGGGGGAGGGGGAGGGAAATGGGAGGCGGTGCCGGGGAGGAGGCAGAAATCCTTAATAAATAAATAAATTTAAAAAAAGAAAAAAAGGCTGCTTATATGTTTATAACACATATATGAGTTCCAAATGCAGTAGACTCAAAATCTAATAGCTACTTTGATAGAAAAATTATTTTAGCCATAAAACTAAATCTATATCAAGTAAAAGTATTTTAATACTAAGACTTTCATTAGTAACCACAGCTAAGTAACTAATAAAATTTTAGTTGAAAATCATATATAAATGATGTAATGTATAAAATAAAAAATAAGTCAAAATTATTATTGTAGATATTTATCAGCAATAAATTGCATAACAAATAATTAGAGGTAACAATAAAGTAATTTATAAGTCAAAGCCTCAAAAGATTTGAGAACATTTACCTCAAGCAAATGATAAATTGTAATGTGATAAATGTTTATTCTGATCTGAATTTAAAGAATGCATATATTATTGAAAGAGTATATGGTACCCCATTACTATGCAAAATTTGTATTAATGTGTTACATAGATACATATAAATGCATTCATGAAATTCTTATTTTACTGATTAATAATGCATATATTAAAGTATTTTTAGATATCCCAGCCCATACTTTTGTCAAAAGCTTCCTTCTTTACCAGAGCTTAGAACAACATTCCTGGAAGCTAGAGAGAGGCTAGCTCCCTGAAAACAAGGCAGAAGCCTTCTAAACTAACCCAACAAAAGTCAGGCCAGCATCCTCAAACCAAGAGGATTCCTGGCCAAATCAGAGACTACACACATCATCAGAAATTCAACCTCCACTTGTATGGAGACACCCTACTCAACCACAGGGCACACCAGTCAAAAGACCAGAAAGGAAACAGAAATCAAAGAACAAAACACCAATCCCACAAACACAAACCCAGAAATTGATACCTAGATCTACAATCCCTTAATATACAATTGATTAAAATTCAGTGTAAGAACATAATGAACAACAGCCAGGGCAATATTTTATTACCAGAGCATAGACATCCTACTATATTAAGCTCTGAATACTTTAACACATCTGAATCATAAGAAAGCAACATTAAAAACAAACTTATGAAGGTCATAATGGTCATTGAAGAGGAAAAAAAGTAAATCCCTTAAAGGATTTGAGGAAAGAACAATCAATAAAATGGAGGGAATCAATAGATCCCTTTAAGAATGTCAATAAAGATGACAACAACTAAACAGTTGAAGGAACTGAATAAAGCTGCCAAGATTTGAAAATGGATATAGGAGCAAGAAAGAAAACTTAAACTAGCAGAATTCTGGAAATAAAAAAAAAATATATAGGTAAGCAAACAGAAATACAAATGCATGCATTACCATTATAATACAACAGAGAGAAGAGTAATCTAAGGTGTTGAAGACATGATAGAGAAAATAGATAGAAGAAATTATTAAATATAAAAAATCCTAACACAAATCATCCAGAAAATTTTGTACATATATAAAATATATACATGTATATATGCATACATGTATGTGCATATGTATATAAGGTTTACACACAGACTTAGGTTCATATATACAAGTAATATTTAAAAAAACAAGAAATAACTAATAATATGTGATAATATATATCATACATACGTATTAAAAGAAATAGAAGATTTCTATCTAAAAAGTCCCAGAAAATAATTCTAACAAAATTACAGGAGAAAATTTTCTTAACATAAAGCAGGGGAAAATGACATGCATACAAAAGCACAAGAAGCTTACAGAATACCAATAAATTAAACAAAAAATGAAAGTCCTCTGCCACATAATAAGCAAAACACTAAACAGAGCATTATCATTATTGATATCCCACCTTCAGTTTCCCCCCTCCCACCTATTTTCCCAGTCTCTTTACCCACCTCCTTTCTGTCCCTTTATCTACTCTCCTTCCGTTTCTACTCAGAAAAGGATAGGTCATGCATGGATATCAACTGAACATGCATATCAAGTTAAAGCAAGACTAAGCACCTCCCCTCATATTAAGACTGGACAAGGCAACATAATATGAGTAATAGGGACCTAAAAGTTGGCAAAAGAGCCAAAGACAACCCCTGCTCCCATTTTTAAAAGTCCCAAAGGAAGACCAGTGTTGGAGGGAGGCTGCATGTTTGTCCCAGTCTCTCAGAACTGAAATAATCACACTGAAACCATATTAAATCACTGTTTGGCCCATTAGGTATATAGCTTCTTATTAGATGAATTTTTATATATAAATTTAACCCATTTTTATTAATCTATGTATTGCCACATGGCTGTGGCTTACCAGCTAAAGTTCCATCTGGCTTCAGTGGGGTTACATGGCTTCTTTCTGACTCTACCTCCTTTCTCCCAGCATTCAGCTTAGTTTTCCTCACCTAACTAATTTCTGCCCTGCTATAGGTACAAAGCAGTTTCATTATTTATTAATGGTATTCACAGCATACAGAGAGGAATCCCACGTCAGACCAAATTATAGAACTTCAACATGCAGAGGGCCTACATCAGACATATGTAGGATCCCTCACTGTTGGTTCAGTCTCTTTGAGCCCCTATATGACCATATTAGTTGATTTTGTGAGTTTTTTATTTTGATTGGGGTAGCCTCTGTCTTCTATAATCCATTTTCCCACTCTTCAGCAGGATTCTATGAGTTCTCCCTAATGTTCATCTGCGTGTCTCTGCATTTAAAACATCAGTTGCTTGATAGGACCTCTACGAAGACAAATGGGCTAGGTACCACTATGAGTATAGCAAAATATTATTGGGCATCATTACATTGACATTTTTTAGTCATGTTTGCTTTTATTCTAGGTCTCTGGTCCATCTAGCATCTAGGTTCTGGCTTTTCAAGCAATGTGAGAGATAGACACACTCTTGTTGCATCGGTGCCAGGCTAGACAAGCCATTGGTTGGTCACTCCCAAAACGTCTTTTTTTTTATTGATTTTATTGAGCTATACATTTTTCTCAGCCCTCCTCCAATCTTATCCACTCCCCTTCAAACTTCACCCATGGTCCCCATGCTCCCAATTTACTCATGAGATCTTCTCTTTTTTACTCTCCATGTATATTAGATACATGTATGTCTCTCTCAGGGTACTCATTGTCATCTAGGTTCTCTGGGATTGTGATTTGTAGGGTGGCTTTCTTTGCTTTATGTTTAAAAACCACTATCTCTTCTATGAGGTTAAGTGTGGCTGGCTTTTTGTTGAGGTCTTTGATCCATTTGGACTTTAGTTTTGTGCATGGTGATAGATAAGGATCTATTTTCATTCTTCTACATGTTGATATCCAGTTATGCCACCACCATTTGTTAAATATAACTTTCATTTTTCCATTTTAGATTTTTTGCTTCTTTGTCAAAAATCAGGTGTTCATAGGTATGTGGATTAATAGCTAGGTCTTTGATTCAGTTCCATTGGTCCTCCTGTCTGTTTTTATGCCAATACCAGGCTATTTTCAGTTCTGTAGCTCTGGAGGCATCATAATCCCCAAATTTCTACACTACCTTTATTTCAACACATCTTTTGGGCAGAAAAAAAAATATAGGATGAAGGTTATATGACTACCTTGGTGTCCCATTTCCTTCAAAATTGAGTATAACAAAGTGATCATGGTATCTCCCATCATGTAAATATAAACTATTTTACTGATGCTTAATAAATATTCCATTGTATAACTGTACTACATTTTCTTTATCCATTTATCTATTGATGGAAATCTAGGCTGTGTCTACTGTAATTCTTGCTAGAATTTTACTATGCTAATGTTAATGCCTTCCTTTTTGTTTAAACAGAAAAGGGGAAATGGTGCAGGAGGTCCTTTGTGTTACTTTCATTGATTAATAAAGTGCTTTGGGCCTATTGTTAGGGCAGAAATTAGGTAGGCAGGGAACACAGAACTGAATGCTGGGAGAAAGAAAGGTAGAGTAGGAGATATGCCATGGATCTGCCAGAGACAGACTCTGGGAATTTTACCCAGTAATCCACTGCCATGTGGCAATATACAGACTAATAGAAATGGGTTAAATTAATATGTAAGAGTTAGCCAATAAAAAGTTAGAGTTAATGGGCCATTCAGTGAAATAATGAATACATTTTCTGTGTGGCTATTTCAGGGCTAAACTAACAGGGTGGCTGGAAAATGAGCAGCAGGCTGAACAAAGAGGCCCTTCTTAAAACATTGATCTATTTCCATTATCAGAGGAACTACCACACTAATCTATTGTTTGAACTCCTAAATCAGTAAAAACTTTTATATTTACATGGTAGGAGACATCATGACCATGAAGGTGGGGTTCCCAGGTGAGGCTCATCAATTGGACTATGACCTGTTGTAGCTCCATGTTGGGAATCATCTGTTGGACCCACATGTTGGAGTGAAATTTGTTGGGACTCAGCCTTGACAGTTCATTTGTTACAGGTTAGGGGCAGGTAGATTAGAAATGTTAGGCAAGATGAATAGAGATATGAAAGAAATACAGAGGCATAGGACAGCACCCAGAGGGCAACTCAGTGAATATTGAATTCTGAATCAACCCACATTTACTTTCCATATGCTTTTATAACCCAACTCAAAAAAAGGAGAAAGGCAAAAGGATGCTTTAACATGACACAAAGGATAAACAAAGCAAGTATTTGCTTCAATACTTGAAATAGTAAGTAACTATATCCTTTGATTAAGTATTTTGTTTAGGCAGGACATGAAATGACCATAACTTATATCAAGCATTCTAGGGTCAAATCTCCTGTCATTTCCTTGAAAGAGCAGGAATAGACTTGAATCCTCTGACCTGTGGTAAAGGTGAAACAAATCCAAATCTATCGGCCATCATAATATGCAAAACACCAAGTAACCACACCCTAGGCCAGGGTATCTTATTATACCCACTCTTTATAACAGACTTCTTGTCAATAACTTTGAAAGAGCGAGAGTAGGCTTAAGCTCTCTGACTTTCAGTCAAGGTGGAGCAGACCTACTTCTGTGGGGCCCCTCAGTGACCCATTTGATTTTCTTAAATGTGGAAAATTCGACTGCATGATTAGTGGTAGTGGTTGATATTGTTTGCTATCCTCACCACGGGGAGGATGAAGTCATGAAAGTTGGAAATAAATGGATGGATCTAGGGAAAATAAAACAAACTGAGTGAGGTAACCCAGCCACAGAAGGACAAATATAGTGTGTTTTCATTTATGGTGGAAGTTTGCTTTTAAGTCCTTGCTAAGTAAGCTACAATATATAAAACCACAGAATTTATATAGAGAGGATAGGTGGAGGGATGTATCTACCTAGAAACTGGAAATAGAATAAATATGTAGTTATGGATAGATTAAAGAATAGAAGTCTGAGCCGGGCGGTGGTGGCACAGGCCTTTAATCCCAGCACTCTGGAGGAAGAAGCAGGCTCCAAAGCTACAAAGAAACCCTGTCTCAAACAAACAAACAAACAAACAAAAACAACAAAGAATAGAAGTCTGGAATTGGAGGATCAAACTAGCGGTGAGAGGGAAAATGGGTATGAGGAGGGAATATAAGGAGGGAAAACAAAAACAAAATGTAATTTGAGGTGTCGTATAGAAACTTTAATCAAAAGAAACTTACTAAAATATGTGCATTAATGAAGGTGATCTAAATGAAATTGTCATATGAATGGAAATATGGAGCACCAATTGGATATCTCCTGTTACCAAATGACACTTCTTGTGTTGGAAATGTGTTATATCTAACCGACTTGTCCTAGGGGTAATATGCAAAACCCCAGATTATCTAAACTATTGCCAAAGCTATTAGTTGTTTCCCACAAACTAATGGTAAACTCCTACTCTATGGGTGCAAAGCTCTACATAGGCACCAGCTGGATTTCTCCATGTTAAATGAGTTATGTAAGTTTTCTCTCTAGTGGTAGAGGCTTACCATCAGTCCTAAGACTGTGCAAGACAATCCTTGTTCTTCAAGGACTACAGATACCAGGATACAGTATCCACATGAGTGTATTCCATTGGGTTTGATCTCAGAAATGTGATTTAAGGCACTTACTTCCTTTTTCTTCTTATAATTTCTGTGTAGGATGACACATTTTTCTTTAATTATTTAATAGACAAAATGCTACCTAATTCATTAGTTTATATAAAGTGGAAATTTTTGACACATCATAAAAGTGATGTTCTGTTTCCAACTAATTTTTCTAAGAAGTAATTGATAGTGCATCCTCGAGTCCAGTGTGTTTTATGTGCTGCCAGAAGCTAAACGTTGTCAATTCCTTCATGATGAATCAATTTTCTATTTCAAAAGGATACAAGATGGAGTTTACAGTCACATCTATGTAAACAAAATAAAATTCAACACCATAAAGTCTGTTTGGAATGAATGACTGTAGCAGTTGATGACCTCTTTTTCAGACACTTAGAAGTTACATGTGATGATGATTAATAGTTACTTCAACACAAGGACAATGGAGTCAAGGGACTTACATAAACTGCAGAACTGTTGACTCATTAAACCGGGAAAATTGTACTAATATTCTTGCAAATTATTTATTTTAGTTTAGGAAAAGACTGTAGCTGGTTAAAAGATTACAGGCCATATATGAGTTAGAACTATATAAGACAAAAGATATTAAGGCAGCTTGAAAGCAATTTGCTGTTATGGAGAGAAGGTAAACAAACAAAGCCAACTAGCTTTTCTAAAGAAAAACTCTAGTGTGAAAAAACTGCTTCAATAATTGCAAAAGGAAGATAGCACATTCAATTTGATCAGTATTGAAAGAAAAAAAGTTATGAATTGGGCTTTTAACTCACACAGAAAGTAATTTTAGTAGCTGAAGAATCTTGAAAGACAGATGAAAATGATCTATGTGGAAAGCTAAAAGAGAACAAATATAAGAGTTATTTACGTAGAACTTCATGAAAGCAAGGCAAACTGTGATATGTGACCTGTAAACTGTATTTCAGTAATAGAGAAACTGCCATAACATTCATCATGGGACTGAGAATGCAACCAGGAAGGAAACCTTTTGATTAAAGATAATTCTTTTTCTATCTCTCAGCCTCTCCGAGTTTCCAGCTGTTTGTAAATCTCATCTAAACACAAAATTCTCGTCTCTTGCCTTCTCATTCTGGTCTAGTGTTACATTGCTTCCAAACATATTTGTAGCTGTTTCACAACCAGAACAAACTTAACTTCGAAGGGTTTCAAGATTCTTTTAAATAAAGATTCTGTTTTAATGACTAATCAATACAATCTCACAAAAGATAATTCAAACTTTAAATTTCATTAAGCAACCAAATAAAAAAGTACTGGCATTTGAGTTGTACTAAAGATGTTGTAATCTGGTGATGAAAACTGGTTCAGGCTGCACAATAAAATAAACTACTAGACAACTTGCAAGAACATGAATCCTCTTTAATTCCTTAGTCACGAGACAATTACTTACCTACGTAGAAATGTTAGGAGAGCTGGCCTGGGGCAAGGGAGGTGACAAATGACTCTTACTTGCTCAGCATAGACTGGTCACACTAGAAACACTAAGGAACACACATAGCAGAGTGGAAAGTCACAGGGTATACATGTTTGTTCTCATGAAAAACTGATGAAACCCTAGGTGTATATGTAAAGAGGAGATGAAGTACTATATGAATGTACATTTTTTGGGGGGGCATGGACATTGCTGTGTTAAGGATCAATACCTAAGATCCATGTGAAAGTGGCAAAACCTCTTCCTCCCTCCAAAATCTGGCTCATAAAGACTCATAAAGATGCAAGTCTTCTTCTGACCTGAATGAGAATGCTGGTAGCATATTTACAAAGTCTAGAAAACACAACTTCCTCCTTCTGCTATGAAACCAGCTAGCTGTCTCCTGTCTCCATGTTGTGTGTAATAAACAAGCCACAATTCTGAGTGGTTGATTACTTGGGGCTGCTCCACCAGAATGTGCACATCTCACTTGGCCTCATCTCTTCTCTGTGTGTCTTCTAATTTTCTTGCTGTCAGGTTTCTAGTGCCAGGGTATTCAGGACATGGCACAAGCTTCATGGAATCTTTACATTTTCTTTTAAGCTCTTTTCCACCATCTACACACACACACACACACACACAGAGAGAGAGAGAGAGAGAGAGAGAGAGAGAGAGAAACACACACATACACACAACCTTTCCTCCCCATCAATGTTTACCACACTAACAACTAACAAAGAAGCAGGCGAGGACACATTTACTTCAATCTACACACACACACACACACACACAGAGAGAGAGAGAGAGAGAGAGAGAGAGAGAGAGAAACACACACATACACTAGTGGAAAAGAACCACAGTGAGACAGAGCAAGAACAGCATAAAGACCAGAAGTTAGTATTCTATTAAGGGTGAGGTATCAATATGGCAGAATATACTCTTCTTAACTCCAGACAAATCGTCTTGTTGGCTGACACTGGGGCAAAATAAGAAGGTAGTCTGGGCAGATAGTCAAAACAGACTTTTAGAGTTCTATAGTACATCTGAAAAATCCATAATATCAGGGATACAAAGAAGGAAATCAAATTTCAATATGGAGCAGTTTCTCCGGTCCTTTGCTTTTGTGTCATGTATTTAAGATTATTCTCTGCAAAGGCTAATATCCTAGGAGTCTGAGGAGCCAAGGCAATCTTCCAGAGAAATAGTATCCTTCTTGTTTTAAGATTTTTCTTTCTTATTTAAGAACTTCATGAATGTATGTTATCTGTTTTTGTGAAATCTCTTCCCTTTCAGTCTTCCCTCTTCACTGGAATTTGTTTCTGGCTGGAACTTGTGAAGGCTTATGTATAGTGTGCGCTCACTACGAGTTCATATGTGCATCTACCCTGAGGTGTCTGGAAAACTTGAAATTATTTTATTTTATTGGTTTTTTGAGACAGTGTTTCTCTGTGTTGCTTTGAATCCTGTCTTGGAACTAGCTCTTGTAGACCAGGCTGGTCTTGAACTCACAGATATTCATGGGCCTCTGCCTCCCTTGTGCTGGGATTAAAGACACACGCCACCACTGCGTGGCTGAAAACATTGATTTTTAAAGTTACTCAGCACCTCTGTCTTTCTGCCCTTTCTTTCACAAAGATCCATGTGCCTTTAGAGAGAGGACATGGGATGGATTTACCGAAGTCATTTGCATTCCTCTTCTGGCCCCACGCATGTCATATCAAGATTTTGGGGCAGCTGTTACAATATATTTCAAATTATAAGATGAAATTCCTGCATGATATAATGATACCTGTTTGACCACATAGTTTAAAATTTTTCAAGAAGCCTCTGTTATTTTTCTCTGTAATAGTGAAAACTGATAAACCATTTTATTTTATACTGAATATTTTTGAGTAGCTTTGCATTAAAAATTCCCTCTTGTATGGTTTCTGCCTTTCAAATCTCCTTTAACTCAATATTTAAATTCTAACCAAACTCTAACAGTCATTGATTATTGGAAGGGGCAAAAAATAATAGCAACCTTAGTCTCAATACCTAATCATGAATCATTCTTTTTTTAGAACACAAAACACTGCTGCCCTTTGACCAGCATTCAGATGTCAGCCAAGAACTTACTAATCCTATTATTCAGAAGTAGAGTCGTATTTAACTTGCAGAAAAGTAACATACTTGTTTTAAAAATTGTAGGGACTAGACCAGAGACACAAGGTTAATTATTAACCACTGGATATTCCACCTAACAAATGAGGACATGTACAGAACTAGGTATCATAGATGGTTATCAAAAAGAAGACTTTATCACCATATTTTATACAAAGGGCCAGAAACAAAAATTTCTTGCAAGTAAAGGAAACTAGAGAACAAAAGAATCTGGTTAAGGATCAAAAAGAAATGTTTGGCTCACACTTGAGTTATACATATGTGCAATATATTTAGGTCTAGTCAGCACACCCTAAACTGAATGATTGCTCAGTAATGCATTAATGGATTATCCCCACACCCATGAGGAACGAGGCAGCACTGAATAGACTTAGTAATCACTAAATTCAAAACAGAGAAGGGGAGAGGGAAAGAGGGAGAGAAAGAGGAAGAGAAGAACAAAGGAAGGAGGGAGGGAGAGAAGGAGGGAGGGAGGGGGAGAGAGGGGGAGGGGGGAGAGAGGGAGGGAGGGCATGCAAAGTTAAGATGGAAAGGTGTGCTGTGGTAGGGGAGGAATTAGAGAGGTGGGAAATGGTATAGGTTGCCAAACTATGTGTGTGTGATGTTAAATAAAAATGTTTAATGAAAAGGAAGATACAATAGTATACAAGGTTTTCCAATAGAAGGCAACTGTGTATAATGTAGTGGAAATCACATTCAAGGTATAGTATAGTCAGTGACACAGATAGGATATATCAGGAAACATAAAGCAATGGATTACAACCTGAGAAAGATCTTTGCCATAAAAAAAATTTAATCAGCCACAAAAGTATGATGACGTTTTATGAGCACTGAACTAAATAAAATGCCAGATTTATACTTAAAAAATTAGAAGAGTTAATTGAATGACAATTATTTGGCAATGGAAAATATATAGGGCCATGGCTAAGTTATCAAATTAGGCTGCTAAAATAAAGTAATGCAGAAGAGATGAATTCAAGATCTTTAGCTGTACTCATATAATTTATAAATAGATATTTACAAACTGCTTTTTCAAAGCATGACACAGTTTAGAGAGAAAATAAGTATTGCCTTATCTCATCAAAGTCTGCATTATCATCTCTTAATTCCATAGTTCAGTTGTACGAGTTGGAATTTTATCAAATATAATTTATAACCTAAATTGTGAGATGAAAACCCCTACTTAGACTTGCATGGTCTCATCAGCAGCCTGAATTTAATCTTTTCTTTTCACCATTTTGTTTTGTTTGTGTTTGCTCTGTGAATGCCCATAGGCAGAACAGAAATGCCTATTGGCAGAAAGCCTCCACAGTGATAGTGAAAAGTGTGTGATTTCATTTATCTATTTTTTTTGCCACTGCTAATTTCTTTCCTATTGCCCTTACAGTTTCAGGTCTGGATTTTATATTTAGTCTGGTGACAAATTAAACAGACTTCATGATAGCTGTCAGCCAGGAGGTTTCTCCCTATACATCACAGATGACTTTGCTTTATTCATTGCATCTTTGCTATATGTCACTGCCCCCTCTATTCCATCTTCTGGAATAGACTCCCAACAAGGAATTACCACAGAAAAGACCAGTCTCTGCTACACTAAAATGACAATTTGAGGAGATTCAATCTTTGACTCATATTAACTTTTTGAAACCATGCTACATTCCTTTTTTGTTTTAACTCCCTCCAGTGACATGCAAACTGAGTGTCTCAGTTTATAAAAATCTCATAGTAGATCAGAATGCCAAATAACTTTCCCTAATAGCACTCCTTTCTTGTCATCAGAGACAGATATAGAGTCCAGCATAGTTTGAAACTTTCTTTATCTGCATCATTTTTTTGTCAGTTTTTACAATCCTGTAATAGTTCTGAGGCTTCTGAAAATGAGGCTCAATCCTTACTGATTCTGTATGCTGCCATGGACCACATATGTATATCATAGTTATTGTTTCTTTTTTTTTTTTTTTTTTGGTTTTTCGAGACAGGGTTT
>NW_004949102.1:3140079-3141102 GCF_000317375.1 Microtus ochrogaster | reverse complement strand
ATCCTGTTCTATTTTCTCCGCCTACCTGTGGGTTGGCCTATGAAATGGGTCTAGGCAGTTTCTTTATTAATAAGAAATCACTCCCACATCAGAAATGCATGTTGAAGTATGAAAATAATCCCCCAAAGACTTTAATTATAGCCATATTACATGATGGATAACATTGCTTCAATTTGCTTTACATTCAAGTGTCCTGGATACATAAAAAATAGTATATAAAAGAAAAGATAAAGGAAATAAGTAAGGGACATGTGACAAAGAGGAGGGAGAAAGAAAAAAAGAATTGTAGTTTTTAGTCATTTCTCTAGTACCCTCTAACCCTCTCTCCTTCCTCCCACTTGCTGTCTGCTTTTCCCCACCAAAAACTCAAGTGAACACACAGAAAGAATCTTCTAATTCATTTTTGTGTTACATTTGAATGTTATTAATGACTTGTGTCTTATTAATTCCATTTTTCTAAAGTATGATTCACAGAGGCATACATCAATAATGATTAACACTATTAGTCATCTCTTCAATCATAGTCCTTATGTCTGCAATTGTGTTTAACATATATTTATGATGTCACCAACACATTTCAAAAACTATGAAGACAAAATACTGTTCATCGACACCTCTGGCTAAATTACAGCATTATTCCAAGTCACTTTTCATCAGACATCCCAACTAGAATGATGCAATTCTATACCAATCAGAAGACTTAGCAGTATCTAAAATAGATTTTAACAAATTCCTGTCATTTGAACAAAGTTCCCTGTGTTTCAACATCGTGAAGTTCACGGTGGTTCTATGGGTTCAATGCTAGCAGATGGTCATATTCTATTGTTGAGATTTTTCAGAATGAATGGGGTAGTAGACTGTCTTTTTTTTATATAAAGAAAAAAATTTCTGCCTCCTCCCAGCCTCCTACTTCTCCCGCCCTCCCCCAACTCCTCTCCCCCTACCTCTCAAGTCTGAAGAGCAGTCAGGGTTCCCTGCCCTGTGGAAAGTCCAAAGTCCTCCCCCCTCCATCCTGGTCTAGGA
>NW_004949102.1:3114373-3126280 GCF_000317375.1 Microtus ochrogaster | reverse complement strand
AGGAGCTGGGGGAGGGGGGTTTGTGCTCTCTTCCGGGACAATTCGCGCCTGGATAGCACACACTCACCCATCCAGATGGGATTCCTCAGCAACTAAACAGGGCCGCCTGGTAGCCCAATGATCCGGTGACAAAAGGATGAACGGAGCAAGGGGGGGACGGTATCCAGAAGAGCACAGGAAGCCTGGCACACTAGCTGAAGGTGCCTGGGCTCCCTTACAGGGGCCCCTGAGGCCTGCCCGGTAGGCAGGCACTCACTGCTCTGGGTGGGTAGCCTTAGTGTAAGAGCTTAAAACTGTTCTTGAGCACTGGTCCTAGCATACAGCAGGGCAGGCTTGGGAAGGGGTGCTTGGGGGCTGGGTCATGCAAAAGAAAGACAGCCCTGCAGAAGGAGCTGGGGGAGGGGGCAGCAGACTGTCTTTTTAAGTCAGACCAATGCTCTCAGATCTGGAATTGCTTCAGTTTGGAAATAAAAACCCACAATTTTAGTTTCACTGAATTACAAAGAGCTACTTCCAAGTCACAGAATAAAGTTGCTGGCACATTCCACCTATATAAACTGGACAGTGTTGGGTAGATTTCTTTATCAGGCACCTTTCCAGTTACTCACTGAGAATAATATTTAACATATAGTTTGTGTTTGGAACTGCAGTGCTTATCTCAATTTCAAAAAAATAAAAAAAATGTAATGTGATTACAAAGAAAAGAAAATTGTTAGGGAAAAAATTAAAAACTGAAATATATGCCCTGGCAGAGCTGAAGCATGCATAGGTAGCCATTTAGGAAATACTTTGGCAAAATAACTCATCTTTAATTTTGATATTTAATGAGAACGTATTCATGGAAATATTATCACTGTTAGAAAGTGAGATGTCTGTCATCAACACTATTAAAGTCATATGGAATTCTTAACTAAGTATCTTAACAAAAATTAATCACACATATACTCACAAACTATGCGCACGAACATGCGCCTGCATGCGCACACACCACTTTACTGAAGTATGTAACTTTCACACAAATAAAAAAAAATGTACAGGCTGAGATTTTGCTGTTATTGAAGTTTTGTATTGACTTTTAATTGTGGTGGAATTACTCTTCATAGCCTAACAATCTGAGGTTTCTCTTCAAATTTTAGTATATCTTTTGGAAAGTCTATGATTTGTTGTGATATATATATATACATATATATATATATATATACATATATATATATATACGTATATATATATATATATACATATATATATATATACGTATATATATATATAATATTAGCTTATTTTCTCAACAGTTATATCACATATTACTCTTTTACTGACTCAAATTTAAATATTCTTGTTTTTGCTATGTTTAGTATTTCAGGAATCTATTTCAGTCACTATACTATTTCAGTATAATAAACTTTCTCTCCTCCACCATTACTTCCTCCACTAGTAAAAGTGTTTTTCTTCCAGATATTTAAAGTTTTCTGAATGTATCATATCATCACACAATTCATAACTGTCCAGTGTAGAACATAATCTTCCTTTTGTCACTTTTTGGTTCCCAAATAGAAGAAAAGAAAGTGTCACGATCTCATAAATTGACTACCGCACACATGTTTGAAGCTCTTTCATCAAACTTGCGGAAAATTACCCTATAGTTAGGAATTCTTCTATAGTGGTAAATAAGAATATGGAGACCATGTATTTATTTCATATTTTTCTATATACAATATCAATTCAACCTTTCTTTATCATTATTGTAAAATATCATTAACACATTTCAAATGTAGAAAGCAATAATTTTCAACTCCTTTTTTTTGGAGGCCCCCCTTATAAATAAAATATTACTAGAAAGAAAATGTCATTAAAAACCAGCATTTCTCAGCGTGATGGCCATCATTTCCTAGTGACCTGTTTTCCACAGTTTTTTTTTTTTTTTTTTCTCCATGAAGCTTGAGGCAATTTATTTTGTGAATAACTATCAAGACAGTTCCTGGTTCATGTTAGACTAATAACCTCTTATTTTAGTGATATTTTTTCTAATACAGGGTTTCTCCATCTACCCCTGGCTGTGCTGGAGCTCCCCCTATACACCAGGCAGACCTTGAACTCAGATATCTGCCCACCTTTGCCTCTTGAGCACTGGAATTAAAGATGTGCATCATCACTGTCTAGGTGTGACTGTTTTTTCTAACTTTAAAATTATAGATTAAAACAGTCATATGTCTGTCACTTTGTCCAACCATCAGTCATTAAGAATCCTATAGAAACTAACTTCAAAACTACAAAACGCCCTTGCTTTGGGGGGGCCTGGGCGGTTTGGATGCTCAACTTACTAAACCTGGATGGAGGTGGGCGGTCCTTGGACTTCCCACAGGTCAGGGAACCCTGATTGCTCTTCAAGCTGATGAGGGAGAGGGACTTAATCGGGGGAGGGGGAGGGAAATGGGAGGCGGTGGCGGGGAGGAGGCAGAAATCCTCAATAAATAAATAAATTAAAAAAAAAACAAAAAAACTACAAAACGCTATCAAGTGCACATTATACCTGAATTTTAATCACACTATATTCTAGTAATATAGATCCTAGATTGTCCATGAAACTTTGGCTCTCAGGTGGTTGCCATGTGCTTAGTTTTGTCACCTGTTATATACTATGCTGTTTTATAATGAGTGCTAACACTCAGAAGTACTCAGCTGTTATTTTCTTCCCTATTGATTTTTTAATCTGAAGGTGACCCAGCTTGATTTATGCTATACTTGTTATACAAAATTCCTAATATATCCTAGCAGGCTGTACTAAAGGTAATAAAAATTGCAAGTCATCTATCTCAAACTACCTGGGTAATGAAAGCTCATTTCAGCGAGCAGGATAGATAAGATATTGATTCTGGTAAAAGACAATGTATGCCCAACTCAAGGGCTAGTAATAGAGTGGATGGAATTGGAGAGGCTGGCTGTCACCACAAATAACCTGAATCTTCTCAGGAGCTAACTTGCCTTCTAGGTGTGTAAAACTTTGAAGTTAGAGGAACTTAAAATATATGTGAGTGCCACGTAAAGTAGAACGAATGTCAAGGAGGATTTCATTATTTAATTACTTGCAGACATGACAGGGCTCCTCAGTAAAGAACAGCTCAAGCTCCTATCTGCCTTCATACTAAATCGAGCTATCTTCTTTCCACATTGCTCACTTAAAGAAATCTGAGTCTTTTGTTTCTTTGGTTTCTTGGCTAGCTTTATATTTAATATCCTCTTGAGATACAGTATTGAATAATGAATGAGAAAGAAATAGTTTTTGATTCCTGAGTTTATAAAATCTGAGATCAGGAGAGAACTCCAGAAGGAACCCATAGTTTACCAGTTCAGTATAATGCAATGTATTTAAAATTAAAATAATAACCTTAAAGTTTAATAGAGGAGAAAGAGCAGTATAAGTAAAAGGATCTAGGTAAGGGGAAGGATTTTATAAGTGGTTTGTCAAGGAAAATTCCTTTGACGTTAGTGATCTCTGAGCAAAAATTAAAGGAAGTGGGACTGCAGCCTTCTGGTATTTGTACACAAAAATATGAATCTAGGAAAAGCCAACTGAAAATTAACCTTCAGGATAAAAATGACAGACATGGTTGGTGATGCATCTGAGTGGTGGAGCACTTACTCTACTTCCATGAAAACATGTTGAATTGGACAAGAAGTCCTACACTGATTCGGATACTGAGTAAGCCAGGACATTGTAAATATCTTATGGAATCTTATGGCTTGTCTAAATATTATTGAAGGGCCAATCATATTTAAGATATGGATACTAGGTAGAAAGATAACAGTCATTTTCAAAAGAATCCATTGGCTAAATTTGTATGGCCAGGTGGAGAGTTAATGCGTCCTAGGTCATGCATACTCAGCCAATATGTTCTGAGTGTTGTCAGAGGCAGCTGTCTGAGAGTCAGTGCTGGTAAATCCCTATAACTCATAGTAACCACCTTCTTGCTTTAGGTACATGACCTATTCAGGACTGGGTCATATAAAATATAAATTTATCACTTTGATTTACATTTTCTTTTATATCCCCAAATTACCAAGTCTATATTACAAACGGAGTGTTCTGATATGCTTTGGTACCATGGTAAATTTACTGTATATTTTGTATGTTTTATTTTAACATCATATTACAGGAGCAGAGAAAACAGAGCTAGTCTCTAAACTAAGGATTACATATGCTAACTTAAGAAAAATATTATTTTATACTCTTTAGGTTTCTTTTTCAGAATGGCAATAACTAAATGGTGCCACCTAGTTTCAAGTCTTTTTTCTTCCCACTTGCATTGAACTAGATAATATCTTTTACTATGTACACTCTGGATCCAAATGCTTTATCTTTACTATTGATATTTATGTAGCTGTCTAACTAAGCACATAGTCTGCGACAGTGTAAATAAGAATCTGGATGTTCTTGTCAGGAACACTTTGCTCTCTGAAAGCAACCTTTATGCAGCACTCTTCTTTTGTTGTCTTGCAGAAAGATCAAAAAAGTTTTAGTTTAAAAAGTTGAACAAAATCGCCAAAATACTGCGGACTTATTCAAACTAAGCATATGATTAATACATATTATTTATTTGAGTTCTTTGAGCATTAAATACTAACTACCATGAAGCAATCAAAATAATTATCATATAATTTACACAATTAGAGATAATAATGGATGTTTTTATAAACAGTGTGAAAAAATTAAAGTATTCTGATGAAGCTATAATCTGACTAATAGTTAAAAGATAATTTTAAAAGGAACAAAATTTTTAGACAATTTTTAGGAGTAGTGTGACCTAGTTTTGGACCAGTATGTGAGGGCTTATCCAATGGGTCTCCAGATGAGACAAAGTCCACAGGGACAGTAGCGCTTGGCAAGGACCATTGGACCTTGGGGCAGGGCAGAATACTACTCATACCATGTGGCCTGCACACTTTCCTCTCACTCACAATATTCAAGATTCTCCAGGTGGCTTTTAGTGTCATTTTTTCAGTCATGAATGGGAGAGATGTGATCATTCCTGAAAACGCCATTTTTTTTTCTTGGATGTTTCTGCCCAAAATTCTTTGGGAGCTGGTGCTTCTCAGGTTTCTTGTCTGGGTAGGTCAGCTGTCACTCGAGACTCTGGGAGCTGTCCTGATTCAGTGCTGACAGGATCAGAGACAGTTCACCCCATTTCTGTAAACATGGTTAGTTAAGATTTGAATGCTGCTGTTCTTGAAAATGTGTGCCTATTTATATCACTTTTTAGTTTTGTAAAGACAGGATGCATTCTGACTCGAATATTGGCCAAGATAGCAAAATAATAAGTCTTGTTTTTGGCTTAATAGATGTTTTAATGCAAACATTGGTGGAATATATTTGACATATTTGTTTTTGTTGGAGGTTAACGTTGGAGGGTGGGAAAACAATTGTTATGTGAAAACGTGCTTGTTTTAAAGTGTAAATAAAGATATAGAGCTATATGGAGCTGGTCACTTGTGTGAAATTTTGATGGTCAGATAGTTTATTTCTTCATGCTGTCACCCCTTCCCAGTCTCAGGACCTGAACCCAGACAGTGGTGGGACTGCAGCAGACAATCATTTGAGTAATAGCTACAAAGAATTGTGCTGATGCATTCTTGTTGTGACACTTATACTCTTATTAAACCATTTATTTGTAAGTTAGCAGTTTTACTTTTAAAGGATTACATGGCATTATTATGTAAAAGTTGTTTTTGCATTTATCTTTAAGAGATTGTATTAGAAAATGACCTATGTTCACAAAGACAGTATAGTTTGAGTAAAACTTAGCAATTTTACTTCCAAAGAAATGTTTATATCTTATCCATTGTTTCCAGATCAAACAGAATTATGTCTTTTGAATTGCCAAGTAATTTACTGGTCTAACCTATGGAATGTAGTACACTGTCTAGAACATTGCAACCAGAGGGATGTTGTAATAAGGGCGGCGGGCTATGTTCCTGGCACCTGGGCCCGTTGGGCGCCACTCTGTTGTAATAGGAGCGGCGGGACTGCGTCCCATCTCCCAGCTAGCTTTACCTGAAAGAATTACATGGAAACTGTATTCTTTTAAACACTGCTTGGCCCATTAGTTTCAGCCTCTTATTGGCTAGCTCTTACATATTGATCTAACCCATTTCTAATATTCTGTGTAGCCCACGAGGTGGCTTATCAGGGAAGATCTTAACCTGCATCTGTGTTGGATGGGAGAATCATGGCAACTCCCTGATTCAGCTTCTTCCTCTCAGCATTCTGTTCTGTCTACTCCGCCTACCTAATTTTTTGTCCTATCAGAGGCCAAGCAGTTTCTTTATTACTTAACCAATGAAACAACAGATAGAAAGATGACACTCCTCCATCAGAGGGATGCATGTAGCAGTCATGCAAATTCCTCATGATTACCTTACCTTTCTTACCAGCTGTCTTTTCAAAGATGTCACTATTGCCTTTAGTTTAGTTTTATTGATGCTTCATCAGATTTGTGGATATGGACCTTCATTCAGTTAGTATAATTTGCTAACTGTGTGCCTTTTACCACTTTTTAAATGTTAAGTGGTGTCTAGTTAAAGATTTTCATCAGGAAAGCCACTTACTGATTTTATAGCTAATCATTTTTAACTTGTCATAATGTTTCATGTTTCCATCTTTTTTATTCTTTTAAAATTGTTGTGTTTCAAGCACCTTCATTTTCAAATTTCACACTATAAAGATAATAATAATTATTGAGAATATAAATTGTAACATTTAATTATACATTTGTTATAAATAACAAATAACAAAATATAAATAATAAGAAAACTAAATTTTATTATTATATGCTCATTTTAAGACACATTATTATACAGTTAATATGGAAAACTACATACTCAGAAGTATATATTCAATTCATTTAAAAACACAATAACAAATCAATGTTATTAAGACATTAGAGTTGGGATGAAAAAGAAAAACTTAATTTTCTGAGAAATTGCCATACTTATTTCCAAAGCAGCTGCACAAGTTTACACTCCTACCAGCAACAAAGGAGTATTCCCTTTACACCCCATCCTCTCCAACATAAGCTGTCATCAGTGTTTTTGATCTTGGCAATTCTGACAGAAATAAGATGGAATCTCGGAGTTGTTTTGATTTGTGTTTCTCTGATGGGTAAGTTTGCTGAGCATTTCCTTAGGTGTCTTTCAGCCACTTGAGATTTTCCATTTGAGAGTTCTCAGTTTAGGTCTGTACCCATTATTTGTTAGATTATATGTACTTTTGGTGAACAGTTTCTTGAGTTCTTTGTATATTTTGGAAGTCAGTCCTCTGTCTTATGTGGGGTTGGTGCAGATTTTTTTTCTCATTCTTTAGGCTGTGGTTTTGTCTTGTTGACCATGTCCTTTGCTTTACAAGAGCTTCTCTGTTTCAGGAGGTCCCATTTATTAATTGCTATTTTCAGAATCTGAGCTACTGGTGTTGTAATTAGGCAGTGGTCTCCTGTGTCAATGCACTCAAGTATACTTCACACTTTCTCTTCTATGAGGTTCAATGTGGTTGGCTTTATGTTGAGGTCTATTCATTTGGACTTCAGTTTTATACATGGTGATAGATATGGATCTATTTACATTAACATGTTGATATCCAGCTAAGCCAACACCATTTGTTGAAGATGTTTTCTTTTTTCCATTTTATAAACTTGTACAGCTACTTTGGAAATCAGAAAATTAGGAAACAATATACCTCAAACCCAGCAATACCACTTTTGGGCATATACCCAAAGAAAGCTCATTCATATCACAAGGACATGAGCTCAACTATGTTCATAGGAGCATTGTTTGTCATAGCCCTAACCTGGAAACAACCCAAATGACCCTTGACCAAAGAATGAATAAGGAAAATGTGGTACATTTACACAAAGAGTATACTCAGTGTTTAAAAAAAAATGACATTTTGAAATTTTCAGACAAATGGATGGATCCATAAAGCATGCTGAGTATAGTAACCCAGACCTAGAAAGACAAATATCATATGTACTCACTGATAGGTTGCTTTTAGACATAAAGCAAAAAATAAAAAACAACAGCATACAATTTACAATCCCAGAGAACATAGACAACAATGTGGACCCTAAGAAAGATATACATGGATTTAATCTAATATACATGGGTTGTAGAAAAGACAAGATCTTCTAAGTAAATTGGGAGTGTGGATATCACAGAAAAGGGTAGAAGGGGAGAGAGGAGGATGGGAAGGAAATGGAGAAAAATGTATAGTGCAATAAAAACAACTAAAAATACAATTAAATAAAGAAAAAAGAAAAAAACGATTACAATGAAGGAGAATATAGCAAAACAGTATTTGATAGGGACACGAGGAATCAGGCCTAGCCTGGAAATAATTTTGCATTATTTTTTCTTGTATAAATATTAATTTAGAAGTGAAATTGTTATTTCTACTCAATGTGCCTTATCTTTGTAAACCTAAGGAGATTTATAGTACAATTAAGCCAAGTCTACTTGACATAATATTTATGGTCGCCTGTGAACCTCTTGCACAATGATCTGCATGGCAATGGGAGAGCATCATGAGTTCTCACTGTTCTCAAAGGAATCATATTTAATAGGTAATGGTTGTTAAGGAATATGAAGTCTCTATATTTTAGTATATAACTCAGCAGTCATTCTTTTGGAGACAATCTTAATTAAACATATCTGGACATATACATGCCACAACATGAAAACTGGAGAGAGAACTGTTGAGAAAAGGATGGCAATAGGAAAAGAAGGGGGCTAAAAGGATAATTGGAATGAATATGGACAAAGTAAAACATAACAAAGTTGGGTTCTACTTCTTGAGAAGATTGAGATAAAGTGCTAATAGTTAATGTCATTCCTTAGCAAAGTCAAGAAAAAGAAACAGGCTTATTTCAAAATAATTTTGGAATTATTTAAGATGGTCCACATTCTTGAAAAGAAATCATGAACCAAATTACCCACATTTAACTGGTGTTAAGAGGTTGCTTTCTACAACTTTTGCAAAGCAAGCATGGTTAAGAAATATAACTATCTTGTAAAACCTAAACATGACAGTTTTGATTGAATACTGTTATCAAAAATCTCAGATGTCTAGAGCATATCATTTCTAATAGATCATGTATTGTCCCAAAGCCTTCTCTGGTAGGATAATGACAAACATGAAGAATTTCTATTTTTTCATTCATTCCTTAAGGTTATTTTGCAAAAGTTATTTCACATGAAACTCATAGATATAATAAAAAGTCAGAAGCTGTCAGCGAGCACATTCATGGTCACCATCTGATCCTTCTGTCCTTTGGCCATTGAATCTCAAACTGCTTTCCTGAGTCACTGCATAGTGTGCTGCTTTGTTTGATTCCATTATCTTTAGCACCAGGGACACGAGTGCTTTTCAAAATGTCTGATGTGATAAAAGCTTGTTGACAGAAGCAGGAATAAGACACAGCAACAGTTGAGCAGGGCTCAGCACTGTGAAAGACAAAGAACAGAGGGGAATACAAAGAGAGGAAGAAGGCTGACACAGACATTGAAGAATTAAGGAAGTCTCAGAGGAACAAATTGTTCTGTGGAAATCAGTTGTTGAAAGCCATAAAGAGAACAAAAATCAAATTTTACCCTCAATGTTTTTATGCCTGTCTGCTGTTCTCATTTTACTCACTATCAGGAGTGCATTATCCTATCCAGTATCAATATTCCTGATATCTAACCATGGATGTTGAATCTATTTCCTTTTAGAGGACCACAAGTTATCTGAATGCAATGTGAAGCCACACTTATAACCTCCAAACAATTAGTTAAGGTGAGATAAATGTGACATTCACTGTTTTAATGTTTAAGGTAACTCATACCACAAGTTCAGTACTGTTAGCTACCAAAGATTTTTATTCCCTTTTCTTTTCACCCCTTTTCATAATGAACATCTGGAAATTATAAAACAAATATGTAAAAAGCCATCTGTACATATTTTGCATCTTATATTTACCTAACATAAAGATCTACCTTCATTTTTACCAGGCTAAACTAGATAAAAATCTCAGGAAACCTGCCAGGCACACCGAATATTTCCAGTAAATATGTTTCTTCTACCCAATAATAGCTATAGTTATGAAGCTCCAAAAGAAGTTTGGTAGTGGATAAATTTTAAAACAAACAAGCAAAAAGGAAAGTACATCTGATGATCATTAAAAATAAAAAAAAATCAACAAGTTTAATACACTTGGCTGTTGGAGCCCTTGAGTGTGGGTCTGTTTCACCTTGATCTAAGGTCAGAGAAATCAGACCTATTTTGTTCCTTCAAGGTTCTAACTGGAGGTTTGATCCAGGCTATGGATGACTGCATGATGCTTGTCTTAAGATGTGACAACAGTATATCCTTTCTAAACAAAAGAATACTTAACTCAGGAGATAGTTGCTTGATGTTTCAGGTATTGTAGAATTGCTCTGCTTGACTTTTGTATCATATTAAATCAGCCTTTTGCCTTCTTTCCCCCTTTTGGATTTAGGTTTATAAAGCACATGGAAAATAAATGTGGGTGAGTTCAGTATTCACTTTGTTGCCCTTCCAACTCTATCCTGAGCTTCTATCTTTTTCTTTTTACCTCTGTTTTTTTATTCTTAACAATTCTAATCCACATGCCCCCACTCTGGAATGTCCGAGCCCATCAAGACTGGACCCCAACACTTGGCAATGTCCACACAATCACGAAATCCCCAATGTCACAGGCACAATTCAATAAAAGACACCAATTATCAGTGCATGACCATGTATTTCAGTTAAGGATGGAAGAGGATGAAGAAGGGAAGCATATTAAATTTATCACAATTACACTTTAGAATTAGCTTCAATACTTGACTATATCACACAGCGTAGCTTCTATCTCTTTTTTCACTAAATCAACCCACTCTGCTTGTATTTCTACCACTGTGCACAGCATAATAAACACAGGGCTTACAAACTGTACTGCATTAACTTGTCCAGATTTACTCTCAGAGCTTTCTAATATTGGTTCACTTAGAAATAAATACCTTAAATTCTTTCCATTTTTCTGTAGGCAACTCTACAAAATTCAGTTATTTATTTTCCTATGTTTTTATATCATTTATCCATGTGCTACAATGTCAAAATATGTAATGAATTAATGCAAGAACAGTTGACAGATTATTTGTTAAATATAGTTTGATGTAAAAATATACAAGTCGGCTAAATAATTTGCATCAGCATGAAATTAAGTTTGATTTTTAAGAATAGTATTTGCTTTTTATGTCATCGTTTTCAAATATCCCCTCCCATAAAACCACTTTCCCACATGGTCCTGTATTAGTCTTGAAAGGTACATTTTTTTACACAGTCTAGATAGATTAAGGGTTAGTTGAGGAAGGAGTACAAGAAGAGAAAGTAAGTTGTAAATGATTATGATTCATTGATGGAATAACACTTTATAGATGGGAGTACAAAGTGCATATCATACAGTTTAGATGAAAGGTAAAAAAGTGAAATTTAGGATAGATTGCAGTGGGATTGAAGCAGAGCTGTGGTAAGTAGGAAGGCAGTAAATGTTCACTCCTTCTCAATGAATGTATCACTCCATTTGAGAGGCAGATAGGATGGGAAAAATCATCCTATTGAGAAAGTGGACAAGCAATTTGCAAATTTTCAATATGAGGCATTCATCGCTTGTAAAGAATGAAGTAGGGAAGCATATCCAGCAGCAGTAGAAAAAGACAAGAAATAGCCAGAGAATTTCAGATCTATTATTGCTAATGAAGCATGGTCTGACTTAAATTAGAAACAATCATGTGCAGTTGCCTTTCTTTCTTTCTTTTTTCTTTTTTCCTTCCTTCCTTCCTTCCTTCCTTCCTTCCTTCCTTCCTGCCTGCCTGCCTGCC
>NW_004949102.1:3107941-3114236 GCF_000317375.1 Microtus ochrogaster | reverse complement strand
CTTCTTTCAGTTTTAACTCTTTGAAGGGCTCCTAAATAATCACAAAGAGGATTATTCTTTCTTATGAATGCCTGGCCTTAGCTTGGCTTGTTTGTAGCCAGCTTTTCTCAACTTAAATTACCCCACCTATCTTTTGTCTCTGGACTTTTACCTTTCTCTACCTTTGTATATCTTTTCTTTCCTTCCTATCCGTGTCTGTTTCTGTAGCTTGGGGGCCTCCTGGCCCCCAGCATCTTCCTCCCCTTCGCTTTTTCTTGCTCCTCCCTCTTCTCTTTTTCTTTTTTTTATTTATTCAGTCTCCCTGGAGGCCTTACCTATACCTCTCTGCCAAGATATTGGACATTAAGTTCTTTTTTAGACCAATCAACTGCTTTAAGACAAGCAAAGCATCACAGCATCACAGAGTTAAACAAATGCAACATAAAAGAATGAAACACATCTTTACATCATTAAACAAAATTCCACAGTATAAAAAATTACACATCTTCCACTAATATTCCAAAATACCTATGTATTCTCAGTTTACGAGAGATATTTTGATAAAATATCTGAAAATATTTGAGGTCTGAGCTTCAAAAAATAAATCTAACCAAATTTCTTGAAATTGATTAGTGTATTTGGTAAAATAATAGTGAGAAACATTGTAAAAAGTGCCATAAATAGTTATGATTGATATTCAGAATTTAAAGAGATATTTCCAAAAGACATCAGTGTGCTAGATTTTACAGAAAAGCACAAGCTATTAAAGTACAGTGTTGAAATGTGTGAGGGGAAGATTTTCTTAAAGTGAAATAAAACTTCAAGAATTAAAAACAACTGTTCAGTTGCCCATTTTAATTAAATAAAATAAAGTAAAATCCAGTATGTATGCTTGGTTATAATTGTGAGTAGATTCTTTGACTAAATATGCATTATAGAGTTCCAGGATTGTCAAAGAACTAAAAATTTCAACGTCATTTACTAAACTCATACCTTCAATTTATTAATATTCTCCTACTTAAGGATTGGAAATGAAGGTAGAAGAGATTATTCCACAGAGAGAAAGGGAGAGTATGTTGTTTATGTCATTAAAAAAAGTCAGTACTGACTTTTCTTAAACCTGAGAATTCATATGTAATTAAGATTTCTCACCTGGAAAATTGTCTGTCTCTTCTTATGAAGTCTATTTATATCTAATTCTGTTTCTCACTGCTCATAAAATTTTTATCTTTTAGTTTTTCATCTAAGATTATTTTGGTTTCTTTTTATGCATTGTCCAAATATTAATGAAAATAATCAAGCATGCTTAAGATGCCAAACACTTTGGTTTATGCCCAGATGTTATTAAGAAGAATAGAGAAAGGTATCTAAGCCATGCATGATAAAGGTTCAAAATATATGAGAAATTAAATGAAAACATCTGTGACATGCAAACATTCATTACATTAATTTTATTTCATTAGATATAGGAATCTAAGATTAGAAAACAAAAGCGAATGATTTATTTCACAACCGTCATCTTTTAACCTTCACTGTACTCAGGTTTAGGCTATCTTTTCTAAATATTATAAATATTAGGTTCCTTCAAGGCAGTTTATAAATAATATGTAATTCTGGCCTATTATTTGTAATGTAATTGGAATATTTCCACGTAAAAAGTAGTTTCCAATTGAATATATCACAGTTTGTGTTTTTTTGCATGTGATTTGTCTATGGTTCCTTGTAACAATCATAGGAGCACAGGATCAATGAAGCAACTGTTATGATACTCTCTGAGATGTACATCAGGTGCATATTGCTTGCATGAAGATTGTGATACATTTATTTCCTTTCCTCATTCATAAATACAGTCTTTTAAAAACAGACTACTGGGAAACGAACTAAATACTGGGAAATGATTCTAAATGTTAGAATCTTTAACATTTCCTATAAATTATTGTGAACTACATCTTGCATAATCTTCATTGTACCCTAGAAAGAGGAGATTGCTTGGGGGGGAGAGATGTAGGTATTTGATTTAGGAGACATTGGCAGCTCACAAAACCAGCTACTAGAGTAAGGTAGAAATAAAACAGTCACTAAAAAAAATCGTGTCCCTTAGTAGAAATAATGTAAGATGATAACTAAAGATATAACCAATGAACATAAGAAAGTGTGTACAGCAGGATTTTGTATTTGGGTTTGCTTTCTAGAAATTTGGTAAAGGATTTTAATTTATGTTCATCAAGATTACTGCCTATGGCTTTGCTTTCCTTTGATGACTGTGTCTGGCTTTGGCATCAAAAAGTTGCTGGTTTCATAAATGAACTTGGAAATAATGTGTATTTTGAGTGCATTTTAGGGTTTGTATTAATCTTTTTTTAGAAAATTTAGTTAAATTTGCCAGTTACACTATTTGGTTGTGGGTGTTTTTAGTTGGGGAAAATTTTTATTACTAATTTAGTCTCCTTACAGGTATTTTTTCAGACTTCTGATTTCTTTCTGATCAGTCTTGGTAAATTGTATGCCTAACTCCCTTTAAGTTAATAACCTTTTACATTTGGATGATGCAAAGTCTTAAACTGTTGCTAAAATGAATCATTTCCTTGCCCCAAATTTGTCCTTAAAAAGATCTAATGCAACCCCTGCCAACAGAGTTATGTCTTCTTTGACTAGGAGGTAGCATTAGCTGTCTTTTTCATTTTACAAAGATCTGTATTCAATTTCATTCCAGTTCGCTCCCAAATTTGCTTTCTCATATTTTATCTACAATGTATGCCATGTACATTCTAGCCCTGTCTGTGAACTGTTAGAGATTATGACATCCCTTCAGTAAGTCAGAGTCATTTAAAACTCCAACTTACTTTATTTTTGATATTCCCAATTTTCTTGGAAGATGAGAAATAAAGGAAATTAAACAATACCAAAATTGCATTGCCTAGATAAATGTATAAATATTTACATAACAGATAACAAGGGAAATACCTTTATCAAAGTAGTTAACCATGGAAAAAGCATTATAATTAGAATATAATCATGTTGCACTAACTAGAATATAATTATAATATGGCATTATGCATAATCAGTATGTAGTAATATTCTTATCCAAAATAAATCTCTTACCACTCTATATATTTTTATACCTCGTCAATGGATTAAAAACTAACAGAAACTTAAAACTGCAAATGAAATTTTTCTCCTATTAGGAAAAATAGAAATTTTTCTCCTGTAATGTATTCTAATTATAGTTTTCTGTCTCTTTACCCTTCCTAGTTCTTCCCCACTTCTCCTCCCACCTGGATTACAATCGCCTTCTTTTCTCATTAGAAAACAAATCTTTTTCTAAGGGATAATAATAAAATAAAATAAAATTCCATAAGATAAAGCAAAAACTAACACATCATAACAGGAGAAAAGAAATAAGCAGAAGACATAAGAAACATAGACACACTCATTCCCATACTCAGAAATTCATGAAAACACTAACGTGAATACCATAATATATACATAAAAAATTTTAGGGTAAAAAGAAAAAAAATACATAAATAAAAGTAAAAAAAAAATCATATAACTACATACAAGAAAGCTGATAGGTTAACTGAAGATCTTCACCTCTCCTTCAGTTCCTCCAAAATCTAGTTTCATCCTCAACTCTAAAGAAGTCAACCTGATGTAGCCTCCTCTCCCCCCAATTTAACCCCTTCTCCAGTGGATGACACAATCTTTTTCAAACTTTCTTTTATGGGGTCTTTGTTTTTTCCCAGACTGTTGGAAGAGGGCCACTTGTTGGTTCCTGGCTTCCCAGACTCCCAAAGTAATTGCACAAAAACTGTATTAATTAAATCACTGCTTGACCCATTTGCTTTAGTTTCTTATTGGTTGACTCTTTCATATTAGTTTAACCCATCTCTATTATTCTGTGTATCATCAAGTGGCTATGGCTTACTGGTCAAAGTTCTGGTGGCCATCTCCAGAAGGGCTACATGGATTATCTCTGACCCCGCCCTTCTTTCTCCCAGCATTCAATTTAATTTTCCCCACCTACCTAAGTTCTGACATTCTGTAGGTTCAAAGCCATTTCTTTTTTAAATTTATTTATTATTATTATTAAAAACTTTCACCTCCTCCCCTCTTTCCACTTCCCTCCCCTCCCCCAATCACTCTCCCTCTTCAGTCCAAAGAGCAGTCAGGGTTCCCTGCCATGTGGGAAGTCAAAGGTCCTCCCCCTCCATCCAGGTTTAGAAAGGTGAACATCCAAACAGACTAGGCTCTAACAAAGCCAGTACATGCAGTAGGAACAAAACCCAGTGCCATTGTCCTTGGCTTCTCAGTCAGCCCTCATTGTCTGGCATGTTCAGAGTCCCGTTTGATCACATGCTCCATCAGTCCCAGTTCAGCTGGCCTTGGTAAGCTTTATTCATTAAAAGTAATCACGCCATATAGAGGGGACTCCCACATCACCAAACTCCAACCAGAATCAGTATTCCCTGGGATTTTAAAGGTCATACAAGTCAGGGAATCAGGTCGGCTAATTGCACATCTTCATCTCTCCCTCCATTCTTTGCCCCAGTTTCACCCCGAGCTGAACAGCAGACCACTTCAGTCTCCATTTCCTTACTGCCCCATTCTAAAGAGGATCACATAGATCTTCTCATAAAAATTTCCTTCACCCTCCTCATAGGTTCATCAGAGTCGCCAGCAGAGAATCTCTGAGAACCTGAAGGTCACCTTGAGCAATGAAGCAGGTGGGTTAACTGCAGATCTTTACTTCTCCTTCCAGTCCTCCAAATCCAAACCCATCTCATCCCCAGCTCTTTAGCAGACTGTCTGCTGTGCCCTCTGTTCATGCCCTCACTGTGATGTAGGTGGGTCTTCTTTCTATGTGTTGCTTTCATTGGTTAATTAATAAAGAAACTGCTTGGCCTGATAGGTCAGAAATTAGATAGGTGGAGTAGACAGAACAGAATGCTGGGAGGAAGAAGGCAGAGAGGCAGACACCATAGCTCTCCTCTCCGAGATGGACACAGGTTAGAATTTTCCCAGTAAGCCACCACCTCATGGTGCTACACACATTAATAGAAATAAGTTAATCAAGATATGAGAGTTAGCCAAGAAGAGGCTAGACATAATGAGGCAGGCAGTGTTTAAAAGAATACAGTTTCGGTGTAATTATTCCAGGGCTAAGCTAGCCATGCGGGAGCTGGGTGGGACAAAAAGCAGACCTGCCCACAGCTCTTTCTACACACTGAAAGGGAATCAAGTAGATCTTGGTAGAACAGCCTGATTTGGTGGATTTCCTCAGTCCCCGTTAGCCTATCCCCATTACTGAATTTCATCTACAAATGCCTAAAAGTACATTTTATTTCTAATCTAATCAAATGCACCTATTAGGAACCCAGGAGAATTTCTTACCAGAGAATACACAGCCACCACATTCTTCTAAGAAAAAGAGAGGGCAACAAACCAAAAATCAAAATATCCATCTAGCAAAGGCAAGACAAGATAGACAAGTACCTCGAATTACAATCTTCCCTAACTCAAGTGTATAGATGTCAGTATAAAATCAAAAACAGTAACTTCTAGGACAATATGCTTCCCCTAGAACTTACCAGCCACACCAAAACAGGTTCTGAGTATTGCAACAATGCTGAAATACAAGACAAATACTTTAAAAAAAAACCTTTATAAATACAATAGAGCTCCTTAAAGATTAAATGAGTAAATCCCATAAAGAAATACTGGAAAACAGAAACAAACCTCAGAAGCCGGGCGGTGGTGGCGTACGCCTTTAATCCCAGCACTCGGGAGGCAGAGGCAGGCGGATCTCTGTGAGTTCGTGACCAGCCTGGTCTACAAGAGCTAGTTCCAGAACAGGCTCCAAAACCACAGAGAAACCCTGTCTCGAAAAAAACAAAAACCAACCAACCAAACAAACAAACAAACAAACAAACAAACCTCAGAAGAAAATGAATAAAATAATTGTAGACTTGAAAGTGGAAGTAGAATCAATAAACAAAACCCAAACTGAAAGAGATGTGGCAGTGAGAAACTTAAGAAGTCTAACAGGTACCTTAGAGGCAAGCCTTACCAACAAAACACAAGAGAAAGAAGACAGACTCTCAGGCAATTAAGATACAGTAAAAGATATGAATACCTAGCTCAGAGAAAATGTGATATACAAAACTCCTGGCACTAAATATCCAGGAAATTTAAGACACTGTGAAAAGATTTGATCCTACTGTGCGTACTGGCTTTGTGGGAGCCTAGGCAGTTTGGATGCTCACCTTACTAGACCTGGATGGAGGTGGGTGGTCCTTGGACTTCCCACAGGGCAGGG
>NW_004949102.1:3089546-3106461 GCF_000317375.1 Microtus ochrogaster | reverse complement strand
AAATAAATTTAATAAAAAAAAGAAAAATTTTTCTAACTTAAAAGCAGAGAGGTTTGTGAAAAAAAAAAGAAGTTGACAGAACACCAAATAGCCTGAATCAGAGAAGAAAATTTCCTCAGTACATAATAATCAAAACTTTACATGTTAATAACAAAGAAATAATATTAAAAAGCTGCAAGGGGAAAAGAACAAGTAACATATCAAGGCAGACCTATTAGAATAATAACTGACTTCTCAGTGGAGACTCTAAAATCCAGAAGGGCCTGGACAGCTGTCCTAAAGACTCTAAAAGACCATAGAAACCAACCTAGAATATTATAAATTAAGCATAATGAAGAGGTAAAATAAGGCATTTCATAATAAAACCAAACTTAAAAGAAACATCTGTCTACAAACATAACCTTATGGAAGGCACTAGAAAGAAACAGTCCAACCAAGAGAAGTTAGCCACATCAAAAACATGCAGGGAATACATAATCTCATGCTATGAAATCAAAATAGTGAGACACACACACACACACACATACACACAAACCACCACCAACACAACAGCAACAACAAAATAACAGTAATCAACAAACATTGCTGATTGATATTTTCAACATTACTGGTCTCAATTCCTCATAAAAGATGCAAACAAACAGAATGAATGAAAAAACAGGATCTCTTCTATGCATCCAAGAAGTACACCTTAACATCAAGGATAGACATCAAATCAGAGTGAAATGATGGTAACAGATAGTCCAACCAAATGAGCCTAGGAGGCAAGCTGGTCTAGCCATTTTAATATCTGGCATAACAGACTGCAAACAAAATCTAACCAGAAGAGGTAAAGGACACTACATAGTTGTCAAAGGAAAAATACACAAAGAAGAGATTTCAATTCTTAATGTCTGTGTGCCAATCATAAGCGCACCCAGGTTTATAAAAGAAAGACTATTGCAGTTTAAATCATATTTGACTCTCACATACTAATTTTGGGAGATTTGAATATCCCATTCTCACCAATATGTAGCCTATCCAGACAGAAACAAAACATAGAAATTCTGGAGCTAACTGATATCATAAGCCAAATAGATCTAAGAGATATTTATAGCACATTTCACCAAAATGTTAAAGAATATACCTTCTTCTCAGCACTTCGTTAAACTTTCTACAATATTTAATACATACTTAGACAGAAAGCAAGACAGATACAAGAAAATTGAAATAACACCCTGCATCCTATCTGAACACCACATATTAAACCTGAATATCAGTGGAAAAAATAAAAACAGAGTTTCATGGAAACTGAACAACTCTCTGCTAAATGAAACACTGATCAAGACAGAAATAAAGAAAAAAACTTTCTAGGAGTCAATGAAAGTGAATACACAGCAAACTCATACTTATGGAAGATAAAGTAGGGCTAAGAGGACAGTTCTTGGCCCTAAGTGATTACATAAAATACCAGCAACAAAACAGCACACCTGGAAGCACTGGGACAAAAGGAAAAAATCACAGTGAAAAGGAGTAGATAGCAAGTAGCAATCAGACCCTGGAATTGCATACTGAAATGAGGAAGAGGCCACAGTTAAGATTCTCACCTCCTTGGCCAGAGAAATCTGCAAGTTCCTGGGGAATGCCTGCTGGAGTTGGGGATTGGGCTATGGTGGGGGTTGAAAGGATTAGAGGGGATGATTTATGTAATCCACTGGCTATTCCTTCACTACTGGAATCAAAGGCCAAAGCATGTTGTCTGCTACAGATTTGGGAATGACAATTTGGGATAGAATTTGGAGGAGGGAAAGAAAAGAGGGACACACTTAGCCAACCTGCTTTCCTAGAAGACATGCTCCCTAGGTTCTCAGGGAATCCTGGATGACAAGATTAAGGATGTTTTGAGGATTAAGGATTAATTAAGGATTCTCAGGGATACACTGAGAATGTATAGTCATCCATAATCAAATGTGAGAAACTCAGCAAAGTAAATGTCTTGGATCAATTCAAGATAAATGATAGAAAAAAATGGGAAAAGAGAAGTAACAACCTGAAGAGATGTAAAAGAAAGTTATGAAGATATTAACTTTAGACATTTTCTAGCACTGGTGAGACGATTCAGCAGGTATAGGTATTCTTTACCAAGTCTGGCATCCTGAGATCAAGCCCCAGGCTGAGGAGAAGAGAAGGAGAAGAAACAATGTAGGAGAGAAAAGCAAGTTGTTCTCTCGCTTTCCCTCACACAAATGCTCTCTCCATTTCCTTTCACCCATTAATAATAAATAAATAATAAATAAATAAATAAATAAATAAATAAATAAATAATTGCACATGCTTCTTACCTTTGTGTCGATTTATTATTAGTCATTTAGTGTAAGTGAACACATACTTACTGAATCACTTTTCAAAAATTTGTTTATTTATTTCACATTCCTGCCACAGCATCTCTTCCCTCCCCTCCTACGAGTCCCTTCCTCTTCCTCTTCATTCCACTCCTTAATCCACTCCCCATCCCTCCTGTTCAGGAAAGGATAGGTCTCCAATGGATAGAAACAAAATATGGCCTATCATACTGCATAAGACTCAAGGCCTCCCATGTATTAGGGCTGGGCAAGGTGACCCAGGGTGAGGAGTACGGTCCCAAAAGCTAGTAAAAGAGGTAGAGACATCCCCTGATTCCCAGGGTTAGAAGTAGCGTAAGAGAACTAAGCTATACAACTGTGACATATATGCAGAGTGTCTAGGTCAGTTCATTTAGGCTCCCTGGTTGTTGGTTCAGTCTCTGTGAAACCCTGTGAGCCCAAATTAGTTGATTCTGTGGGTTTACTTCTGGTGCCCTAGACCCCTCTGACTATAACAGTCTTTTCTACAGAATTCTCTGAGCTCTACCTAATGTTTGATTGTAGGTCTGTATCAGCTTCCGTCAGTTGTTGGAGGAAGCCTCTCTGATGACAAATGGGATAGGCAGCAATCTTTAAGTATAGCAGAATACCCTTAAGCATCATTACATTGATATTATATTCTTTATTCATTTTTGGTTCTATCCTAGGTTTCTAAGCCATCCATACTGTCCCGGTGCTAAAAGTAGGGTCAGGGGTGGATATACTCTCATGGCAGGGTTTTAGGCTAGACCAGTTATTGATTGGCAGCCCTCTCAATCACTAGACCACCCTTACCCCAAGACACCCTATAGGCAAAACAGATTAGATTAAACGTTATATTGCTAAGTTGGTTTCCCACTCTCTCTGGTGGGAAGACTTATCTGGTCACAGAAGATAGTCAGTCCAGGCTAATTATCTCTTATTGCTAGGACTCTTAGCTTTTCTTATCCTTGTAGATTTCTGGGAGATTCCATTGTGAAAGTTTTTAACTGACCCTGAAATACCCATCCCACATTCCAGTAGACTCTTTCAGTAATTTTCCTCTCACACCACCCCCCAACCTGAACTCTCAGGTTCCCATCCATAACTACCTGACCCAGTCTACACATGGAATCTCCCTTTTCTCAGGGAAATCTGGGTGTTCCCCCCTTGAACCCACCGTGTTACGTTTTTCTGCGTCTGTGGATAGTAGTATAGGTATCTTTTATTTTACAGCTAATATACACTTATGAGTAAGTACATACCATTTTTGACTTTCTAGGTCTGGGTTATCACACTCTGTATGATTTTTTTATAGTTCTGTTCGTTTCTCTGCAAATTTAATAATGTCAGAGCTGAGTAATACTCCATTGTGTAAATGTACCACATCTACTTTATCCATTCTTCAGTTGAGGGACATCTGGATTGTCTCCAGTTTCAGGTTATTGCAAATAAAGCTGCTATGACTATGGTAAAGCAAATGTCCATGTGGTATTACAGAGCATCATTTGCATGTATGAGGTACAAAGTGTTATAACTAAGTTTTATAGTAGATTGAGTTCCAGTATTCTGAGAAACCCCATATTGACTCTCAAAGTGGCTGTACAAGTTTGTATTCCTACCAATAGTGGAATGTTCTTTCCCTTGCTCTACATTCACCCCAGTATAAACTGTCATTTGGGTTTTGGAACTTAGGCATTCTGACTGGTGTAAGATGATATTTCAGAGATATTTATTTGACTTGCATTCCCTGCTGGCTATGGATGCAGAACATTTCTTAGCTGTGCATAGTTCTATGTGTAGGGTTGAAGATTCCCCTTACGATTTTGGCATATTCATTAATATCATTCTTCTTAAACCACATTTGGGCAGGTTTTTTGTTATTGTTGTTTGGTTTTGTTGTTGTTCTTGTATTGATATGTTCTATGTGTGACGGTGTTTATGTGTATCAGCGCTTTTTTTCTGTTTACGTTTGGTATTTTCTGATTTTATTTATTTATTTATTTTAGTTGGTCTGCTTCAATTTTTATTTTGTTGTCTTTTTTTTTTTTTTTGCATTTCTTGAGAGGTAGCAAAAAGGAACGTCGAGTTGTATGATTAAAGGTAGAAGGGTCTATGGGGGAAGTTGGGTTGAGAAAATAATATGATCAATATTTCTTGAATGAAAAAAAAACTTTAGATAAAAAACTAGATAGTAAGCTGGGTGATGGGTGCCCATGTCTTCAATCCCAGCACTTGGAAGGCAGAGGCAGGCAGATCTCAGTGAGTTCAAGGGAAGCCTGCTCTATAAGAGTTAGTTCCAGGACAGCTTGGGCTCTTACACAGAGAAACCCTGTCTTGAAAAAACTGAAGGAAAGAAAGAAAGGAAGAAAGAAAGAAAGAAAGAAAGAAAGAAAGAAAGAAAGAAAGAGATTAATTCAATAGGAGAAAAGGACATAATATAAAAATTATCAATTATTTTGTGCATATTAATCTAGTTATGTTATTTACAAAAATAAGACAAATAATTAGAAATATTTAAAGTATATAAGGGCTATTAATTTTTAAGTGTAAAGTCAGTTGCAAAGTTGAGTAATGATCAAATGTAATGCAAAATTCTTGGGTTAACACTGAGCATAGGTATCAAATTGGGGAGACATTGAGGGTAGAAACTGAGTCATCATACATCTGAGACATTTACCCTACTTTTTGTTATTGATCAGAAAAGTATTTGTTTTTTTAATATCATTCCACTTACTGATATTATTCTAAGATTTTTCATAATTGATATATTAGTAATAAGTAGATTTGTATATTTAAGATGGGCAACATGGTTTTTTAACATGTGTATATGTATTGAAATGCTTCCTCCAAACTGATTAATTAAGCTTTCTACCTATGAAATCACCTTTCATTCTTTTTCAGAAGTGAAGATACAGAGGGGACCAAGAGAGCAAATCAAGAGAGTAGGCCAAAAGAGAGCTCAACTACTCCCTGAAACACAGACAGTGACAGTACATAGCAGGCCAAGAAGAACTCCCAAAGACACAGACAGCCATTGCAAAGATTGAACCAAGAGGCAAAGACACTTTCGGCACCAATGGGAGGAAGAGATGTTTAGGTGGCAATGCAAGAAGTCATTCAATAACCAAAAAAAGTAACACGGTAACACCATTACTCACTGGTCATATGACAGAAAGTTTTGAGCATCCTAACCCAGAAGAAGGATTAGAAATCATTTGTAAATGTAACTTTATGAAGATAATGGAGAGCTATAAAGAGTCAATGAAAAATTCCCCTAAAGAATTGGGGAAAAAGACAAACAAAATTTGAAAAAAAATCAATAAATCATTTAAAGAAACCCAAGAATAAGCAATCAAACAGGTGAAGCAAACAGTTCAAATAGTTAAAGACTTGAACACTGAAATAGAAGCAATAAAGAAAGCCCAAATAAAGGGAATATTGGAAATGGAAACGTTAGGTAAATAAATGGGAACTACAGATGCAGTCAACCAAAATAATACAAGAGATGAAAGAGAGAATTTCAGGTGATGAAGATAATATAGAGAAAATAGATTCATCAGTCAAAAAAAACTGTTAAATCCAACAAATTTAACACAAAACATCTAGGAAATCTGGGACACCATGAAAAGACCAAATCTCAGAATAATAGGGAGAGAAGAATAAGAAGAACTCCAACTTAAAGGCACAGAAAATAGATTCAACAAAATCATAGAAGAAAACTTTTCCAACTTAAAGAAAGATATTCCTATGAAGGTAAAAGAAGCTTATAGAACACCAAATAGAATGGACAAAAAAGTCCCCTCATCTTATAATAATCAAAGCACAAAACATACAGAATAAAGGAAGAATATTAAGAGGTACAAAGGAAAAAGGTCAAGTAACATGTAAAAGCAGACCTATCAGAAATACCCCTGACTTCTAAATGGAAACCATAAAAGCCAGAAGATAGTGAACAGATGTACTATACACACTAAGAGACCAAGGATTCAAGCCCAAACTACTACACCCAGCAAAGCTTTCAATTACTATTAATGGAGAAAACAAGATATTCTATGACAAAATCAGATTGAAACAATACCTATCCACAAATCCACCTATACAGAAAGTACAAGTAGGAAAACGCCATCCCAAGAACATTAACTGCACCCACAAAAACACAGGAAACAGATAACTTTCCAGCAGCAAACCTCAAAAAAGGGAAATACACAAACACTACCACTGAAAAATAACAGGAATGAGCAATCACTGGTCATTAATATCCCTTAATATCAATGGATTCAATTCACCTATAAAAAGATAAAGTGTAACAGAATGGATATGAAGCAGGATCCATCCTTCTGCTATATACAAGAAACATTCCTCAACCTCAAAGACAAGCATTGAGTAGAGTAAAGGTTTGAGAAAAGTTTTTCCAATCAAATGAACCTAAGAAATAAGAGGGTGTAACTATCCTAATATCTAAAAAAATTGACTTCAACTAAAATCAATCAGAAGAGAAAGATACTTCACACTCATCACAAGAAAAATCCATCAAGATAATGTGTCAATCCTGAACATTTATGCCGCAAATACAAGAGCTCCCACATATGTAAAAGAAATATTACTAAAGCTGAAATCTCACCTCAAGCCCCATACACTAATAGTAGGATATTTTAACACCCATTTCTCACCATGGACAGGTCAACCAGACAGAAACTTAACAGAGAAATAAGAGAACTTACTGATGTCATGAATCAAATGGACTTAATAGACATCGATAGAACATTTCACCCAAACACAAAAGAATATACCCTCTTATCAGCACCTCATGGAAGCTTCTTTTAAATTGATCACATACTTAGTAACAAAGCAAACCTCAACTGATACAAAAAAATTGGAATAACCCTTGTATATTATCTGATTACCATGGTTTAAAATTAGAATTCAACAGCAATATTAATTGCAGAAAGTCAACAAACTCAAGGAATTTTAACAGTGCTCAATGAATTACCCCTGGGTCAAGGAATAGATTAAAAGAGAAATTAAAGGTTTCCTAGAAATCAGTGAAGATGAAGGCACAACATAGGCAAACCTATTAGACACTATGAAAGCAGTACTCAAAGGAAAGTTCATAGCATAAAGTCCTACATGAAAAAAAATGGAGAAAGTTTGCACTAACAACTTAACAGCACACTTGAAAGCTCTAGAACAAAAAGAAGCAGACTCACCCAGGAGGAGTAGATGACAGGAAATAATCAAATTTAGGACTGAAATCAATAAAATAGAAATAAAGAAAGCAATGAAGCAAAGAGTTAGTTCTTTAAAAAAAATCACAAAGATAGACAAACCCTTATCAAACTAATCAAAAGGCAAAGAGAGAATATCCAAACTAACAAAATCAAAAATGAAAAGGGGGACATAAAAACAGACAATGATGAATTCCAGAGAATCATTAAGTCATACTACAAAAATCTATACTCCAAAATATTGGAAAATGAAAAATTAATGAACAGTTTTATGGATCGGTACCACATACTATAATTAAATCAAGACCAGATGAACAATTTAAATAAACCTATAACCTACATAGAAATATAAGCATTTCTTCAAAGCCTCCCAACCAAAAAGAGCCCAGGGTTTGATGGTTTCTGTTTACAGTTCTACCAAAACTTCAAAGAAATGCTAATGCATATACTCCTTAAATTGTTCCACATAATAGAAATGGAAGAAACATTGCAAACCCTTTTTATGAAACTACAGTTTGCCTGATACTGAAAGCACACAAAGACTGAACCAAGAAAGGGAACTACAGACCAGTCTTCCTCATGAAAACGGATGCAAAAATACTCAATAAAATACTGGCAAATAGAATACAAGAAGACATCAAAAAAATCATTCACCATGATAAAGTTGGCTTATCCCAAAGATGCAGAAATGGTTAAACATATGAAAATCTATCAATGTAATCCACCATATAAATAAACTAAAAGAATATATATAATCATCTCATTGGATGCTGAAAAATATTTGACAAAATCCAACACCTCTTCATGATAAAGGTCTTGGAGAGAGCAGGAATAAAAGGAATATATCTAAACATAATAAAATCAATATACAATAAGCCAACAGCCAATATCAAATTAAATGGAGAGAAACCCAAAGTGATCACACTAAACCCAGCCACAAGACAAAACTGTCTACTCTTTCCATATCTATTCAACATAGTTCTTGAAATTAGCTAAATCAATAAGAAAACAAAAGGAGACCAAGGGCATACAAATTGGAAAGGAAGATGTCAAACTCTGTATTTGCAGATGATGTGATAGTATACAAATGTGACAAAAAACTTTGTCAGAGACCTCCTATAGCTGATATATACCTTCAGTAATGTTTCAGGATTCAAGAACAACTCAAAAAATCGTTAGTGCTCCTAATATACAAATGATAAAGAAACTGAGAAAGAAATCAGGGAAATATCACCCTTCACAACAGCAACAAATAACATAAAATATCTTGGGGTAACACTAACCAAAGAAGTGAAAGACCTGTTCAACAAGAACTTTCACCCTTTGAAGAAAAATAATTGAATAAGATACCAGAAAATGAAAAGATCTCCTATGCTCTTGGATACGTAGAATCAACATAATAAAAGTGGCAATCCTATCAAAAGCAATCTATAGATTTGATGCAATCAACATCAAAATTCCAACACAATTTTCACAGACCTTGAAAGAACAAGACTCATCTTCATATGGAAAAACAGAAAGCCCAGATAACCAAAATAATCCTGTACAATAAAGGAACTCCAGACACATTATTATCCTTTTCATCTAGATATATTATAGTGCTACAGTAATGAGAATAGCCTGGTATTGGCATAAAAACAGACAGGTTTACCAATGGAATGGAATCAAAGACCTGGATACTAATCCACACACCAATGAACACCTGATTTTTTGATAAAGAAACTAAAATTATACAATGGAGAAAAGAAAGTATCTTCAAACATTGTGCTGGCATAACTGGATATCAAGATGTAGAAGAATGAAAATAGATTCATATCTACCCTCCTGCACAAAACTCAAGTCCAAATGAATTAAAGATATCAATATAAATTTGCCCACACTGAACCTAATAGAAGAGAAAGTGGGAAGTAGCCTTCAATGCATGGGTAAAAGAGAGCACTTTGTAAATATAACCCCAGTAGCACAGACACTGAGAGCAGCAATAAATAAATGGGACCTCCTGAAACTGAGAAGCTTCTATAAAGCAAAGGACACAGTCAATAAGACAGGCAGCCTACTGAATGGGAAAAGATCTTCAGCAACCCCACATCAGACAGAGGACATATCTCTAAAGTTTATAAAGAAATCAAGAAATTAGACATCAAATTTGCAAATAATCCAATCAAAAAATGGGGCAAAATATTTAAACAGAGATTTCTCAACAGAAGAATCTCATATGTCTGAAAGGCACTTAAGGAAATGTTCAACATCCTTAGCCATCAGGGAAATGCAAATCAAAATGTCTCTGACTCAGACATCTTAAACCTCTCAGAGTGTCTAAGATCAAAATCACCAATGAGAGCTTATACTGGAGGGGTTGTGATATAAGGAGAACACTCCTCCCTTGCTTGTGAGAATGCAAATTTGCACAACCAATCTGGAAATCTTCATGGTTGTTTCTTAGAAAACTGAGAATCTACCTTCCACAGGACCTAGCAATACCACTTTGGGGCATATACCGAAAAAATGCTCAATCATACTACAAGGACATTTGTTCAGCCAAATTCATAGCAGTATTATTTGTAATAGCCAGAACCTAGAAACAAGCTAAAAGCCCCTCAACAGAAGAATGGACTAAGAAAAGGTGGTACATTTACACAATGGAGTACTACTCAGTGGTAAAAATCAAAGACATTTTGAATTTTGCATGCAAATGAATAGAACTAGAAAAAAAGCATCTAGCATGAGTTATGTAACATGAAGGGGCCAGCTTTTTGGAGTTTCTGTCCCTCCCGGTACCCCACAGTGGGCAAGCCCCAAAGAAAATCACCCAGAGATCTCTGTAAGTTATAAAGCTGATCAGCCCATTAGCTCAGGTTTCTTATTAGCTGTTATGACTTATATTAACCCATTATTCTGATCTATTTTAGCCATATGGCTCTGTACCTTTTTCATCTGGCAGGTCACATCCTGCTTCCTCCATGGTGTGTGCATGACTAGGAGGAATCAACTTCCTCCTTCCCAGAATTCTCCTGTTCTCATTGCATCATTTCTACTTCCTGTCTGGTTTTCCCACCTGTACTTCCTGCCAGGCCAATCCGTTTTATTTAAAACATAATTGACAGAATACAGACAATTCTCCCACACCAAGTTAAATGATAACCCAGATCTACAAAGATGAGCATGGTATGTATACTATAAGTGTATACTAGCTGTAAAGCAAAGAATAATAAGCCTATAGTCCATGACCACCAGAAACTAAATAACAAATAGAATTCTAAGAGGAAAGAGAGAGAGAGATCATCCTGGGAAGGAGAAATAGATAAGAATTCCTAAGAAAATTGGGAGTGTGGGGTTGGGGGGAGGACGGAGGGCAGAACAGGAGGAGGAGAGAAGTGGAGAGGAAAGGAGAATTTGAGGAACAGGATAGACAAGATAGAGGAAGGATAGAGATGAAAACAAGGAAAGAGATATCTTGATTGAGTGAGGTATTATGCAATTGGCAAGAATCCTAGCACTACAGAAATTTTCAGAAATCCACAAAGATGACCCCAGCTAAGACCTTTAGCAATAGTGGAGAGGGTGCCCAAACTGGTCTTGCCCTGTATTCAGATTGATGAATATCTTAAATATCACTATAGGACCTTCATTTAGCAACAACTGATGGAGACAGGAGCAGGCACCCTCAGTGGAGCATTGGACTGAGCTTTCAAAGTCTAGTTCAAGTGTGAAAGGAGTGAGAATATGAGCAGAGAGGTCAAGACCATGATGGGGCACCCACTGAAACAGGTACCTGAGCTAATGGGGACTCACCAACTCAAGATGGACAGCGAAGTAACCAGAATAGGACTAAGATAGATCCTCTGAATGCGGGTAACAGTTGTATTGCTGGGGCCACTGGCAGTGGCACCAGGATTTGTATCTGCTGCATGTACTGGCTTCTTGGAACCCATTCTCTTTGGATGGATAACTTGTTTAGCCTAGATATGGTAGGGAGGGCGTTGGCCTTTTCTCAAAGCAATGTGCCTTACCATCTCTGAGTAGTGTGTGGGGATGTGGTGGAGGGGAAGGTGGAGGAAACAAGAGGAGGGGAGTTAGTGGGAACTGGGATTGGTATGCAAAATGAAACAAAAAGATCGTTTTTTAAAATAATAAAATAAAGAAGTCAAGATACAGTCTCTTAACAAGTTTAATGGAGAGTTGTAAATAGCCAGAATGCAACATTTTGGTTAACTATGCAACTTCTTGAGACTCATTCTTCTCCTGCAACCTGGAGCATCTCAGAGCAATGAGTCATTGGTAGTAATGCATGTTATATCTGTGTGCATTCTATTCAAATTGGATCCAAGTCAAATCATAGGTTTTATATATTTAACCACATTTGGTCACCCCTGGAGTGTTTTACTTTGTAAAACTTGTGAGTTATTCTTTAGAATTTCAAGTTGAACACCATTTAATCTGATATTATGAAGTTGCTTGCCTATCCCTTTTGACAATGATGAACAATGGAAAATGGAGAGTCTTATGCTCATCAATGATATTGAACATCAGAGCTGGAGAGTATTGGGATGTGTTTTGATTTTTAAATGAAACAGAATATGTCAAGTGAGAGAGATGAGAATCTACATATGCCTAAATGTCATTTTCATAAATTACCTATTTCAAAGAGGTTTTATTTCCAATAGAAGATTATAGGAGGCTATGAAGAAATAACTAGGCCTGCTTTAAAACTCTCAAGATTTCTCTTTGCAAGTATTTATATTGTAGATTCTGAATCAGAAAAGCTAGGTGTTATGAGACTCTGAAGTGAATAATAAAATGCATAACTATTGTTGATACTGTGATTAGCATATATTTAAGATCCCTGTCATTGACATTCTGATTTCAGATGCCATAACCACCAAGGATGGTTTAAATGCATTAGATCCAATTATAGAACTGAGAAATGTTATGAGAGAACATACATATACTCTTTATTGTCATACAAATATAACAGAATAATATCCTTTAGGACTCCATGCCCTTTCTACACAGGAACAGAATTTTGATTACAGAATTTTGAGTTTTGACATATGATGATTGGATTTAGATAACATAATAGATTATTATTATATTCATTTTTTCAAATGTTGCACATTTTTTAAAATTATTTTATTCAGATAATTTTATTTATTTGTTTATTTGTAATGTAATTTATTTATTAAAGATTTCTGCCTCATCCCCGCCACCACCTCCCATTTCCCTCCCCCTCCCCCCGAGCAAGTCCCCCTCCCTCATCAGCCCAAAGAGCAATCAGGGTTCCCTGACCTATGGGAAGTCCGAGGACCACCCACCTCCATCTGTGTGTAGTCAGACTGCCTCTGCCTTCAGAATTAAAGGCATACTTTACCACCACCTGGTTTATTCAGATAATTCTTGTTTTTCCATTTTAGATCAGTTCTCTTTCCCCCACATTCATTAATTTCACATGTGCTCCCTTTTGGTTGTATCTATATTAGTAAAAAGTTTCAATTATCCTTTCCATCTATATCATTTTCTTTCTCTTTAGACATATTAGTTCATAATCCTACTATGAAGAAATTCATTTTCCCAGATCAAAAGAATGAAAGCAATGTGTTTGTAAGTATAACAAATAAGATAAAATATATTTAGGCAACAATTTTTGGCATAATGCACATAACAGAATAAATGCAGAGGATATTATTTTAGCACTTGTATAAACACTCACATGAATATATGTGCACATAAACTCATATGGATATATAGTCAATGATATATTCATGACAAGCATATACATAAGCATGAGGCCAGATAACTTTGATAGCCATACAAATACCTTTCAATTTATTTTCACTTTGACTAATTGGATATATGAAGACTAATTTCACTTACTGTTATCTCAACAATGGAGTTACTGAGAATAAACATACAAGATACAGAACAACTATACTTTTATAGTAGATTTAAGAAGAAAAGTTACAAAATAGTAATTCACAAATGTAAATAATGTATCAGTGATAGGTGTTTCCCTTCTGTATGCTGTGAATACCCTTGATTAATAAAGAAACTGACTTGGGCCTGTGCAGGGAACAGAGTTAGGTGGGGAAAACTAAACTGAATGCTGGGAGAAAGGAGGCAGAGTTAGGAGAAGCCATGTAGCTCTGCCAGACACAGATGCTGGAACATTAGCTGGTAAACCACAGCCACATGGCGATACACAGATTAATAGAAATGTGATAAATTAATATGTAAGAGTTAGCCAAAAAAAAAAGCTAGAGCTAATGGGCCAAGCGGTGATTTAATTAATACAGTTTCTGCATAATTATTATGGATTTGAGTTGCTGGGCATCAAGGAAACAAACAAGTGGCCTCCCTACAGCATATCAGTTTATCATATAAATTGATATGGCATTTCTGATACTTGTGAGTTTAGAGACAGGTTTTAGGTTCCCTATTGTTTCTACGTACTATCTTCTTATAATATGATTCCATAAACTATTGCTCTTGTGTAATGAAAAGGTGTCGTATTTGGGAATCTCTCTATCATGTAAAAACTGGCATCATTTTTTAATTCTTTTGTGATATCAGAAACTTTTCTCAGCTATTCCTCAGGTGATTTTGTAAATATCAATTAATGAAGATATTTCAAATATATGTAAGTATGTCACAGACTATGGATAATCAACTCATCAGATGAAACATTCTTCGCCCTAAACATCCAGACCTCATCTAGAGTAAGAACCCTCTCCTAAAATAAGACTGGGATTCTGCCTTCCTTAGAAGCAATGAGGAAAGAGGAATACTTTACTAAAGGTCAAGTGTCTCCTTAAGATTCCATCCTTTGCTGCCAGATTTCCATATGAGTTATAATTCTGTTCTATTTGTTCATTACTGTAAGTCTAATGATCCTTAATCTGTTTCAGACAAGTTTTTTTTTTCTCTTTTCCTTTTCCTTTCTTTTTGGAATCTCTCATTGTAGCCAAATTCTTTAGTGTACTCCTTACATATTCAACAATCTTGAGACTCTATACTTATCACAAAGGTAATTCATTTATAAATTTATCAATAACTAGTTTTGTAAACTGTGTACAATTCCAGATGAGTACAGCCCACTGGATGGAATTTCATGCCTAGTATTGTAAACCAAACAGTCACCTAGAGGTAGAGAGATAATAGACCCTAAGGAAATATTGACTACTTTAGTTTTTCCTAACTAATGCAACTTCTAACTGTATTCTGAATATTGTTATTCATATTCAAAGATAATTTTAGTCATTATCCCTCATCAAAGGGATAAGAACATTTTGCAAAACAAGAGTATTATTACAGAGATTCCCCACTGGAAAAGTGCAGAGAATAAGGTACCATGGTGTGCTCAGCCTCAATTCTTTCAACTATCACATCGTGTGTAAATGCTCAGAAAACATCACAGCTTGAGAAATTGTATGATCCAGAAGACCCGGATTCCTATTATGAGATACTGTCTTCTAGACAATAAAGAAAACTCATACCTATGAAATCTTAATAATATGGCTAGCTTTAAAAGAAAAGATTTAAACCTGGGTTCTCACCTTTTGGGTTGCAACACCTTTCGGGGGTTCTGATATCAGACATGCTTATCAGAGAGTTACATTATGATTCATAATAGTAGCAACTTAGCAGTTATGAGATAGTAACAAAATAATGTTATGATTGGGAGTCCCACAATATGAGGTGTTGCATTAAAGGATCCCAGCATTAGGAAGTTGAGAAACATTAATCTGAATACTGACAGCACGATTTCACATACTATTGTGAATGGAAATTCTACATGGTCCTACTTTAAGACCTACAGTTGACCAATGACAACTGAGAAAGGAAGAGGCAGTTTCCTCAAAGTGCTCCTGTATAAGGAGCTTCCAAACCCAAGAAGTCACCCCTGGATATATGAACATATAAGCAACACCGAACAGATATGGTATGGTATGTATGTGTGTGTGTGCATGCACACATGTACCAACATGAGCCTGTTGTGTGGCTGTGTCTGGTTACACATGTGTGTCTATAACTATTATATGAGAAATTTTATTAACTTAGGAAGGGCATGGAAGTTTCAGTAGGGAGAAGAGTGGAAAAGATGTAGATGTGTAGGTGTATGTAATTGTCAAAATAAAGATAAAATAAAAGGAAATGCCCATCAATATATGTAAATCACAGTAATCTAGCTTTGAATTATAATAGACACAACTGGAGATAACTATAATTATTGACAGCATAAAGTGAAAGAAATATATTTGTTTTAATAGGATCATGTGATTTTTTATATGCCATAAAATGAAACTAATGCAAGCTTTACATTGCTTATATAAGCTAAACATAAAAACCGTGTCAAAAGTCATCCCCAAAGGTAGAGTTTTGGTTTCTACTTCTTGTTCTATTTAGTCTTCTGAATAGAAATAAATAAAAAATAAAGTGCCAGTGAGTCATTGTTCTGCTGTGGTAGAACAGTCCTAGTGGTTTTTGTTTCCACTTTGGAAATTAGTGTTTCGGTTTCTCAGGAAATTCGGGATCAACCTACCCCTGGACCCAGTAATACCACTCTTGGGAATATACCCAAGAGATGCCCAATCATATGACAAAAGCATTTGTTCAACTATGTTTATAGCAGTATTATTTGTAATAGTAAGAACACTTAAAATGTGTTGTTTTTCTAAACATGAAATTGACTAGGTACTCAAAAATAAAAGAATCGAGAGAAGAACTTAATTCATGTCTAGGATTTTTAAAATTAGTTATGGGTCAATGGGATTTGGGGTAATAGAATTTCTAATATCTGTTGAAAATTAAAAATAGAAACTATACATTTTAAAATGTGTAAAAAGTGGTATACCAAAGTTAGACTATGTTCTCAACACAAATACACGAGAGAAAAAAATGTTAGATGAATTGGACATTACAGGAAAAATTGAGTTCTCAATCTTTGTTTTAGCCCCCAACATCATTGGATTTTAACTCATGAATACGTCTTTTATTATCTCCCTTCCCCCATACATCAGAGAACATCCTGAGAGGAGATACTCTAAGAGGTATAGGGTGGGGTGAACTTGGTAGAAGCAGCGTTTTCTGGCTATGACAGGAATGTTATTCTCATGAACTTATAGCATGTGTGGTTGGTTATCTGTACAATATCCTCAAAAGATCATGCCAGTCACTACTTCAGCATGGGTAAAAGAGGTCTCAGAAAAGCCAAATCAGGAGCAGAAGGAGAGGGAGCACGAGCAAGGAACTCAGGACCGCAAGGGGTACACCCACACACTGAGACAATGGGGATGTTCTATTGGGAACTCACCAAGGCCAGCTGGCCTGGGTCTGAAAAAGCCTGGGATAAAA
>NW_004949102.1:3082597-3089296 GCF_000317375.1 Microtus ochrogaster | reverse complement strand
TATATATATAAAAGAAAAGCCTACCTAAGATTATTGGTGTTGATGACTACGGGTGGGTTGAGTTAATTTTCATCCAAGGTATGGCTGTTTGTAGTCTATGATCTAATGGAGAACCTTATAACTGTGAATGTAGGGCAGAACTAATTACCTTTTGGGGGACATTGAACAAAAGATTAGGACATGAGTTTGGGAGAGGGACATGGAACATGAGTGGGATGGAAGTCAAATTACAGGAGGAGTTGGAGTGTAAAATTCTCAAAGAATGAAAGAAATATATTACTAATAGGTATCTCAATATACAATGAAATATTCATAATTTTGTCTCTACAGGGTTGAAATGTTATGTATAAGAAAAAAGTCAATTTAAATCAGTAGCTGAAGGTTCTTTTATATTATAGTCAAAATCAGAATGAGGCATATAGAACATTCATTTCTTTTATTTCTTTCACTGTTATCAAGATTATAATTACATCATTTCTCCCTCTTAATTCCTCCTTCAAAATATTCCCATATAACTCTCCTTGCTCACTTTCAAATCATGACCTCATTTTTCTTTATTTTTGTTACATGAATACGTGCCCATATATGTGCTTGTACATATATATATTCCTAACTATAAGCTGCTCAGTCTGTGTAATGTAATTGGTATGTATGTTTCTATGGCTAACCATTTCATACTAGTTAACCAGTTGCTTTGCTTTTCCTTTGGGAAGACTATGTCTTCCAGTTTCAGCATTAACTTTTCACTATTTATTTTTATGCATTATATTTGTTTTTATGCAAGTTCACACATGTACACAATACTAAGCACTAACCACAACTAACAACATACTACCCACTCCTGCACCCACTTGGCCCCATCTCTATATAAACTCTATGCCCATATTCTCCATACAGATTTCTCTCGCTTTCATGTCTGTTTTCTTGTTGCTTGCTTTTTTGTTTTTGTTTCTTTTTTCTCGTTTGCATCCCATGTTGTTATCACCAGGATCAGCTATTTGACCATCAGTTTGGACCTACCTGGTGGGCTCCATGGTAGATGTAAAATCATGGACCCTGATTTTCCCCTCGTGCAGAATCTACTAGTAACCATAGTTCAGCAATAAAAAGCAGAAATGTCAATAATTCCTTTCTTCTTCATGACTGCGGACAGTCTCTTGGGAGCTGCAGCTGCTGTATGTTGATGATTGCTATGGTTGTATTTAGTCTAGACTATGCTGCTTCCCAAACATCCACCCCATCCTCAGCTCTTATAATTTTCCTGCCCCCTCCTCTTCAGTGTTTCCTGAGCCCCTTAGAGGGACGGATGTAAATGCCTTGTTGGGGCTGACAGCACAACTCTCTCTTATTTTCAGCATCATGGGTAGCAAGAAATCTTCACATTCATTGATTTCATGTAATGAGAGGCTCTTCTGATTAAAACTAAGAGTAGTTTTTGTCTGTAGATATAAGCGTAGGTATTCAGAAGGCATTTTGAGACTGTCAATTTAGTTAAACACCACTAATATATTTCCTATCAAAGCCTATGACCTCCAATAGCATGGCTAATTAGATAGGTTTAAAGAATCAGATGTCAGTTTTCTTCCTCTACCCTTTGTGAAAGAAAACTCAAGCTCATTCAAAAGCCAGTTGTTTACCCCTACAACAGTCAAACAGCTATTACATAGTTGGATATATCTTGTTCAAAAGGTTGACCTGGTTTGTAGGGATGGTAGCTGGAAACAAACCAGGGATGACCTTTCTTCATCTGCTCACCAAACCCTGGTAACCAATGGTAACCAACCAGGAGATAGCCTGTATGTTGCTCATTTAGGAATTACCACAGTGTTTCTGATTTTCCTCTTTGCTTTCAATCTGGGAGAAGACTGCCTTTGTAATCTCTTCCTCTAATTTTGACTAATCCCCCCCTCTTACACACATACATTCACCCATACATGTAAATGTAAACTCATAAATACATAGATAAATATTCACACAAATATATGTTCATTTCTGGGGTATGCTGTTTATAAGTGTGAGTGTGTGTGAATTCCAGATAATGCCTATATTTACATGTGTGAATGAATATATGTGTCCATCCAACATAAATACCTTTTTAAATCCTAACTATCCCCAAGTCTATTTATGTCCATAAGACTAGTTGACAGTTTATTTTATACAGGCTCTTTGATGTAAAACGGCGGTATTTTGAGATCTAAACTGTAGCTGTTATTTATTATTTCACATAAATTCTACAAGCCCTCTGAAGTAAGCATTTGATGTTGTCCTGGTTTACAGCCAAGCTGTTCAGCAAAATTATCCTGCAACATCTTCTGCTGATATGTGACAAAGTACAGCAAATGTCTGTTCAGCTTATTGTCAAAAAAAGCATCCCCCCTCCCAGTGCATTAGCCACAATGTTCAAAGGCAAGCACAGGCCTGTCGTGGACTATAGAACCTTTTCTCATAAATCAATTCATGACCTCTGTACTATAAGACATCCAATTAACTGTATAAAAGCAAATCCAAACAACAACAAAAACAAATAGATAAACAAAAATATCAAAAAACAGAAAACAAAAAAAAATTGTGAAATGTTTAAAAGTGGTTTCCTTTACCCCAGTAAATAGAGTGGAAAAATTACTTCCTGATAGCAATCCTAAATCATAACTGACTACCTTCATTTGTTACAATAAGCTTAACAAGAGTTAAAAGGTGTAATTTTGTTTCAATACAGCAAATTCAAAAACATGTATTTATCTAGAAAAGGAGCAGTGACTGTATTCTGTGGCAGCAATTATTCCTTCAAACAGTTTAGGCTGATGTAACTTTATTGCTACTTTTAGTGGAGACTTACAGGCAATTTCCATTTTATAGTCACCATGAGTTAAACTCACAATCTCCAGCAGCATTCCTTGCTGAGTGGTGCATAGTCTAATGAAGGAAGCTCTTATGAAGATTGTACTATCCTCCTGCATTTGCCTGTGTGTCCTCTCTGCTTAATATTTGGTCAGCACCAGGCAATCAGTATGTCTGTACTGTCAGGGTCAGGATGACATGCTTGATCTGGCAATTTTCATGGTACACTCATAATTATCTACACACAGTATTTTTACATTTTACACTGTTGCGGAAACTGTCAGCACCGAAAAATGCTGACAATATTTCAATATTTTCAAATGCTGACAATAATTTCAATAGCTTGCGTAGAACCAGGTTGCAAATTACTAATTAGATCCCGTGCCTAGCACAGGAGATACCCTAATGGCAAGGCATCCATTCTGTGTCAAGTAGAGTTTCAACTGTGGAAATGATTTACAAGAGTGGCCATTCTTCATGTCAATATAGGACTAACACTGTTATGACCATGCTTTTTTTTTCAGATTTAATTCCCTTTTATTCTTTTTTTTTAAGATTTTTTTTTATTGAGAACAAAAAAATTTCCGCCTCCTCCCAGCCTCCCACTCTTCCCACCTTCCCCCCGCTCCTCTCCCCCTCTCTCTCGAGTCTGAAGAGCAGTCAGGGTTCCCTGCCCTGTGGAAAGTCCGAAGTCTTCCCCCCTCCATCCTGGTCTAGGAAGGTGAACATCCAAACTGGCTAGGCCCCCACAAAGCCAGAGCTAGAAGTAGGATCAAAACCCAGTGCCATTGTCCTTGGCTTCTCAGCAGCCCTCATTGTCGGCCATATTCAGAGAGTCCGGGTTTATCCCCTGCTTTTCCAGTCACAATCCAGCTGGCCTTGGTGAGCAGCCCCACTGTCTCCGTGGGTGGGTGCACTCCTCTTGGTCCTGACTTCCTTGCTCATCTTCTCCCTCCTGTTCCTCATTGGTACTTTGGGAGCTCAGTCCAGTGTTCCAGTGTGGGTCTCTGACTCTATCTCCATCCATCGCCATGCTTTTTTAAGAGAGCAAAAGTCTCGCCCATGTAATGAAGGAAAATTATAATTTCAGATACAAGACCGTAGTGTGGAGGGTAAAATCAGCAACCAGGTTTTCAAGGGTGATGCATCCTTAATGAACATCTCTGAAATACAGAAATAGGGAAATTTGTAATGATTACATTGCTATAATTTGGAAAATCTCAATCATATTCATATTTTTAATTATCTAATTAGTACGATACAGTCATATTTTATGCATTTGAATTATGTAAATGTAAAAGGATATGTAACAAACTGTCATATTACAAGAAAGGGTAACAAAACTGAAAATATTTGAATCATTTTCAGGATTGTGTTGGTATTAGGATTCTATAAATAATATATTGCATCTTAGTAAACATCAAAATCATGACCATTCATATTACACAGATAAGTATATGAGAGTAATTAGCAATCAATAAATAAGTGAAATTGTTAAATAGTAAATAACAATTAATAAAAAATTGTAACAGAATTTTTTAAATGTTAAGATTTAAACAAATATTTAAAATGCAGATAAATTACAAAACACTGCATTTACTTTTAAGCATAATTATCTTCCTTTATTTAGCCATTATTTCCAAATTTCAGAATGATGTTTATAAAATTACAATAAGTATTTTTAAATATTTATTTATTCTTTTCTCATACAATAAATCCTGACCATAACCTCCCCTACTAATATGAGGTGTCTGCTTTTCATGTCACTGAATGTGGTTGCCTTCCTTTTAAAATATCACAGGGAGGATAAACTGTAATTAGGATATATTATTTGAGAAAAAAATCTATTTTTATTAAAAGGAAAAAAAATTAAAAATCAAACCCCAAGGAAATCTGAAAATGTGTGGCATTTAATTCATTCAAGCAGACTGTTTTTCACTTCATTTTTCCAGACATTTGGTGTAATGACATTTATAAATGTATTCTAAGGGGAAAGCTTCTGTGGTTTAATTCAATATTTGTGTCATCTATGCTGTTAAAATAATATAACAAACAGATGTGCAAACATATGAATAATAGGGAAATATTGAGATGGGACTCTGCTCACAAAACTCAAAATTAAAAGCCTTAGTTAAAAGTTCAACTGATACACCAATCTGCTCACAATTTACTTCATTTTAGTTTCCTTCAAAATGTTCGAAATGACAAATTAATTTTAATCAATATGATAATTTTAATTTTGGCAAATATAAATGTTCTAGATATATAGATAAAATTTTTAATTATACGGTTGAATATTTTACTTAAAATTTCAAATCTCTCATACTTTTTAAATTTTAAAAAAGATCTCAGAGGGATTTGATCGGGGGAGGGGGAGGGAAATGGGAGGCGGTGGCGGTGAGGAGGCAGAAATCCTTAATAAATAAATAAATTAAAAAAATAAAATCAAAAAAAAGATCTCAGAATTCTCACTTCAATAGCCTTTCATTAGATATTTTATCATAACATTCATATAATGACCCAGTAGATACATTTCTAGTCTCATTTACATTTAGAATATTGTTATCATCAACAACATCATCATTATTATCTATAGAAGAGGCATCAATGTGATCTTTATGTAAAATTTATGCTATATACATTTTTATAAAGAAAACTCTTAGAACATTTTAGAAAGCCAGTTCCGCTATATTTCCAAGTCACGATCATGTTTTGAGGTGTATAAAATGGGCAATTATTAAACATATGCCTCAATTAATTGTTTTTATTTCCTTCATCGATTTTCACTTGTCTACAGATACCTTCTTCTTCTGATAGTCATAGTGGTTGAGGAAGAAGAAATAAATGTACAACCTTTCTTTATGCTATGTTTCCATTACACTAATGGTATTTCATCATCCAATGTAGGAAGTATTGTCCTTACATTTCATCCAGAAACAATATTAGAAAATTCTATACCTATTCTACAAAAGAAATTGTATTCTGTTTGACATATGCTTAGTGTCTCATTTTATAATACTTTGCAGATTATTTGCCCAATTTCACACTAATGAGGCTGTAAGTAGGTTCAGTTACTTTTATATTTGAAAACTAACAGCAATTTATGTTTTCTGTTGACATATGGGTGAAGGAATTGGTCATATAAACCAACTTAGCACTAATAAATGAAGCAGAGAGTTTAGTTTTAATAAATGAAGCAGAGAGTTTAGTTTTAATACATACTATCAAAAGTTGTCAAATTGACACCCACAGAGACTAAACCTGCAAGTGACTAAAACTACTGGCAGTCTACAAAACAGATTAAGACAATTTAGAAAATATTTCTGCTTCTAAAAGTACAACCTATGCATGGGAAAATTGCAATGCCTTCCTAATTATAAGGTTTGGTTCTGTGGAAAGCAAACAGAATTCTTTCATACGGACTGGAAAACATTTTCCGTGAAGGATTGAATGATAATTATTTTTGCCCAGAAGACAGTGGTGCTGTGCTACAAGCACTCTGCACTGTCACACAGAAAACATCCACCACACCTGGAGAAGCACCTGGTAAAGCCACTCGATCATAACTTCACTTACCGATGCAAAATGTTCCATGGGGCTCCGGGGTGGCACTGTGTGTCAGGGATGCCCGGATGCTCAGAGACACTGGATAAAGTTCACATCTTTTCACACATTTGCTTAAGTGAGCAAACCATGCTTGGAGTACTAGTGTGTAGGAAAGCAAGCTGGCGATCATTATTCAGTTCTGACAGGTAACAGGTAATACTGTTTAAAACTTTCCTCTTCCTTTCCACAGGGCAGGGAACCCTGACTGCTCTTCAGACTCGAGAGGGAGGGGGAGAGGAGGGGGGGGAGGTTAGG
>NW_004949102.1:3080567-3082440 GCF_000317375.1 Microtus ochrogaster | reverse complement strand
GGTTAATTAAATCAAGGATTTTAAAAATGATGTATCCTCTATTTTATATCAAGTTTCTATGCAATTATTTTTATAATTTTATCTTGATATAGTTTATATTTATTTGATTGTACTCTTTCTATATTATTGAAATCTCTATGATTCTAATTTAATTATTAACATGTTGAATAAATGTTGATATTTAAAATTTTCATAAAGAATTATTTTTAAAATGTTCACTTCTTATTGTTTCTACATCATAAACATAATTTCTTCCACTAATTTAATTTTTAGTAACTGTATTTTAGTATTGAATAAACTTGCAATTTATCTTGGTCTAAAACAGTAAAGCATAAATCCAAATGAAAAATTGAATTGGTTTTCTAAATAAAAAATTTGAATCATGTTATTTTGTCATTTAAGTTGCCAACATGGTCATTGTATACTTTTAAGTTCTGGGTTATCTTTTCCTTTTTGCTTTGTCGATTGATCACATGTACCTTCACATGCCAGTGTCATTTTATTCAATATCCTCAAGCACTAAGCTTATTACCTTTTAATGGATTTTTCTACTTTTTTATAATCACTGTTCCTGACATTTTAAAAATATGATTTTATAATAAACTAAATGATCTGCATAATAATTTAAACATGTTTAAGGCAGGCCTTTCTATTGTTTTATTGATGAAAAACTCCACTGCTTTCATTTTTAAAATTTTGGGCATGTCTATGTTTACAGAAATTAGTTTTTTTTTCATAAAAATATTCTGATTAGAATTTCCCCTCCCAAAACTCCTCTCATATCATTTCCAGATCTTCACCCACACCAATCCACGCAGTTTTTTTCTTTAATTAGAAACAAAAAGCTATCTAAAAATAAAGTAAGATAAGATAAAAAGAAATGAATTGGAATAGGACAAAACAGAGAAAGAAGATAAAAAAGAGCCAAAAGAAAAAAAAAAACACAAAAGATACAGAAACACAGATACCTTCACACATATCAATATCCCATTAAAAAAACAAGCAATATCACGCAAACATGTGGCCGACACAGGTCTGCACCAGGTCCTCTGTGTGTGTTTTGTAGCTGTTAGCTTAGTAGAACTCCTGAGTGTATGAATGAGTAGGTCTCTGACTCTAGTGCCTGCTTTTGGGACTGCTGTTGTATTGCCAAGTTCAACTACAATGTGATAGTTTTGGTTCATTCTTTTGTATTTGATTGTGTCATTTTTTATTTATTTATTTTTTGTCCTAGAAGTTTGTTGTTTCTAAGGAGATACGGAAATACATAGGTCTGGTTGGGAGAGGAGAAAGGGAAGAATGTGGAGAAAAAGAGGGAGGGGAACCTGTAATCAGGATATATTTTATGAGAATAGAATCTATTTTCAATAAGAGGTAAACATGAAAAAAAAGACACAAGATGGAAAAATATATGAGCAAAAAGATCTGTAAAGTTAAAATAAATGTTGATAACCTAATATTTTGTTGGCTGACCCTTCTTGCCCAAGGATACGAATCCCCAACTTATTCCTTCCTTGACCATGCCCTGTCAACAACAACCCTAATACCTTTTAACTTTTATTTATTTTATAGCTTATGGGTCATTTTATATATAGTTGATCATGCACACATATGTACCATCACATACAATTTCTTTACAATGATGTGAGAACTCAAAGAAATGAAATCTCAATGATTCTAGAGATTTATGATAGGCAATTTTAAATTTTCAAGGCTCAATCGTGTTTTAAATAAATAAAAATGATTTTATTTTCACATTTATATTTTCTCAAATTTTAATATACAAATGAGAGTAAAGGCTAGATACCTTTACTCTTTAAAATTAAGTATATTAAAGTGTTATTTTTTATTAAATTTTTTTTATTAAAAATTT
>NW_004949102.1:3078324-3079231 GCF_000317375.1 Microtus ochrogaster | reverse complement strand
GGTAAAAAACAATGACTTCTTGAATTTTGCATGCAAATGGATGGAAATAGAAAACAGTATCCTGAGTGAGGTAACCCAGACCCAAAAAGATGAACATGGAATGTGCTCACTCATAATTGGTTTTTAGCCATAAATATAGGACATTGAGCCTATAATTCACGATCCTAGAGAAGCCAAATAGGAAGTTGAACCCAAAGAAAAACATACATTTATCCTCCTGGTTATTGGAAGTAGACAAGGCAAAAATTGCAGGGCAAAAATTGGGAACTGGGGGGTGGGGTGGAATAGGGGGAAAGGGGAGATGGGGAGAGAAAAGTGAGAATGGGTGGATGGGTACAGCTTTGGGGAATGGGATAGTTGGAATATTAAAGTGTTATTTATATAAAACAATGGATTTAATGTACTCTAAGGCATTCTGCCTTCACTATTGTAGATATACCTCCCTTCCTAATGAGTTCTCTAGTCCTTCATACCTACGGCTTAACAGTTTTGAAAATTTTGAGCTTCGCATATGAGATAAAATGAGACATTTTTATGTTTGCGTCTTGCTCATTTGGCTCAGTATGATGACTTCATACTCCATCCACTTTTCTGCAGATAACCTTGTACTGTGAGGAATAATTTCATTTTTGTGACTGAATACAATTCCAAGTTCATAAATCATAAAAATTACTAAATGATAAACAAAGTAATGTTTGTCTATAGTTTTAAAAATAAAAGTTATGAATTTATTGTAATAAAGGGGCACATACATGATTTTCAAACATAGTAATAGTAAATAATAAAAATTACTGGGTTTGATAACATCAACCAGCCCAGCCTGTCTGGGCACTGGGTCTGAGTCCTTTGGGCACCCAAGCGGGAGGGAGTTCCTTTGTTTCTATAGCCTGCCTGCAACAAGCAGGGT
>NW_004949102.1:3057367-3072827 GCF_000317375.1 Microtus ochrogaster | reverse complement strand
GTGGGGGGAGGGGGAGAAGGGTGGGAGGAGGGGGGGAAGGGTGGGAGGAGGGAGAGGGAAATGGGAGGCTGGGAGGAGGTGGAAACTTGTTTTTTTTTTCCCCTTTTCTCAATAAAATAAAAAAAATTTACTGGGTTTAATATTTTTGAAATAAATAAATTATATGGTACAGCAGAAAATAACTATTTTTATTTTAAGAGTGCTATGCAATCTGCCTTTTTCTTAGGCTTTACATTCATTTCCCATTTTGAGATTATAATCTAAATATAACATTTCTCTATTTTCTTTTCCACCTTCAAAGACTACTATGTAACCCTCTCCACTCTCATTCAAATTTAAGAGCCCTTTTGTCACTAATTCTTACTGCATGAATATAATATATATTTCTAAATATGATTTGTTCATATGGATAATATTACCCATATGTACATTTTCAGATCTAATTGTTTAGTACTGGACAACAAGTTGGTTTACTTTTCACTGGAGAAGATCACTCTGTTGACAGAGTTTCTGTCCCACCTAGTCCAGCAGCCCTTCCATCCCCAAAAAACACACAGAGGCCTACATTAATTATATACTGGTTGGCCTATTATCTCAGGCTTCCTACTAATTAACTCTTATATTTTATATTAACCAATAATTCTTGTCTGTGATAGCCATGTGCCTTGGTAACTTTTATCAGTGAGGCGTTCTCACCTTGTTTCCTCTCGGTCTGGGTGATGACTGTAGACTGAGACTTTCTTCTTCCCAGAATTCTCCTGTTCTGGTTACCTTGCCAAAACTTCCTGCCTGGCTACTTACCAATCAGTGTTTTATTAAATCAATACAAGTGACAAACCTTTACAGAGTACAAGTCCATTGTCCCACAGTACTTCCCCTTTTTTTTATTTTCAAAATAAAATCCCTAGCTCTCTCAGGTTTTATGTGGTTGTAGTCGTCCACGTTGAAATGCTTGACGGCATGCTTTATGAACAAGACATGCAGGACCCACAGAAAAATGACTGCTGAACTTGCTGAACTTGCTGAAAGGTGAGACCATCCTTTCATGGTTCCTGCTTCGTGAAAGAGTCTGCCAGATCTTTTCTTGTACACAGAAGAAAGTGACTGAAAAACTGAAAATATAGGCAGAACTGTCTTTGAAATTTCCTGCTGCATGGAAAAGTCTGTCAAATAATATAGTCCTGTAGGCTGAAGATGGATACTCAAATATTACAGAAGAACTTCGGGTGAAAGTCCAGGCAACAAGAAGTCCCTGTCAATTCTAGCGTTCTGGAAGTTGTTTATAATACATTTTCTGTTTATTTAGGTAATATTATATCCTTATGCAGTTTTTGATGGAGTTGAAGAAAGATATAATTATAAAAGATAAATTAGTTATAAAACTATAGACTCACAAAGATAGAATAGATGACAGAATACTTTCCTTAATTAGCCAAATGTAAATGGACTAACTATTGTAACTGTAATTCTTGCTTGTTGCCTGCTTTATCACATGTAATTTTACTTTGTTGAAGTTAAAACCTTCCTTTTTTTAGACAGAAAAGGGAAGGTGATGTAGGATTCTCCTCTGTATGCTATGAAAATGATTTATTATCATTGGTTAATAAAGAAACTATTTTGGGCCTAGGGCAGGGCAAAATATAGCCAGTTGAAATATCTGAACAGAGAGAGAGAGAGAGAGAGAGAAGGTGGAGTCAAGGAAACTGCCAAAGGAGACAAATGCCTGGGAACTTTAACAGTAAACAATGGGCCTCAGAGTACAATATAAAATAATAGAAGTGGGCTAATTTAAGATATAAGAGTTACTTAATAAGAAGCCTAAGCTATTGGCTAAGCTGTGCTGTAATTGATATATTCCAGTGTGTTTATTTCAGGTCTGAGAGGCCAAGAAACAAATTAGAAGCCTCTCACTCCCATCTTTTCTTAGTTGCCTTGAGTTCTTTGTGTAGGACTGAGGGCTTGTGCTTTTTTCTTTGTCCAGTTTGTCATGTTCATTGATGTCATCTTTGTTCAGTTCACATACTGCACCTATGTTGGTGATACTTTATGGTTATTATTCTTTCATTACTAAGAAACACAATTTCACTGCAAACTTCCTGATACCTTATCCCCATGTTCCATGAAACTTAGGTTTAGAAGTTATCTGTAGATATTTTCACTGGGGCTCCACAACACTGTTTTTTTTTCTTTGGTTTTGATTTTATGTTGTGCAATAGTCATCTATTGCAAAGAGAATTTCCCTGAAGAAGGATGCAGACTATCCTTATCTGTGGGTGTAAGCACACATATTTATAGATTGTTGTTAGTGACCATGGTGCTTTAGTAAAGTAGTAATTGTAGGTTGTCATCCAGTATTGGTTTTCCAGTTCCAAGCTAATTAAATCATGGTGTACTGTTATTTTATAGTAAATTGGAAAAAAATTTGTTTAGATGTTTCTTCATAGGACAGTCTATTATTTTTTTACTGTTCTGAGAACAGTACAGAATGCAGGTTAGTGGACTCATTTATGTAAACCTAACTAGCATGAAGGCTTTTTAAAAAAATCATAGATGATAATGGAGTGTTTGAGACCAGCATCACCAAATATCCTATTTCAGGTCTGTGCTATACTACCTGGGAGCAAAGAGAAGTGCATCACATCTATTCATCCTATTGGAAATAAATTTTATCTTTGGTGTAACTTGAAGCCAGAGAATGTTTGCATCATCAGTGAGTTCTGCCATTTATTCTCCACTGCGCATGTGAACGCAGGCAGCACTTCATTCAAGGGACACTCTTATAAAGCAGATCAATGAGTGGGAAATAAATGACACAGATAAAAGAAGCATAAAACTTGTAAGGTGATGGTTGCAAAGCATCACATCTTAGCAGGTGTTTATTTAGTTGAAGACTGATCAGAGCATTGACTTGACAGGCTTTTCCTACAAAAAAACCTCATGCACAGTTTCAACCAGCTACTAAAAAGAATATAATCTGGCATCCCAAAGGATGTGAACAACTTTTAAAACCTCACATTTTATTTTAACACAAATTTTATACTTTCTATATCTCATAAAGAGCATTCCTGTTAATCAAAGTAAATGCAGTTAAAATACGCAGGCATGGAGTACACAACCATATATAAATTTAATATTTAGGAGATTGAAGCAGGAAGATTACAAATTCAAGGCAAAATTCAGGTACAGGAACAGTCTTCAACTACCCCCTGCAAAAAAATTAGGAAAAATGTAATTTGTTGATATTAGTATTATGAATTGATATTCTATTTAGAAAACAGTCATTGTCATTGTAAGGGATTTGTTGAATTATTCCTATGCCAACATAAACTCACAGTATGCATAATAGTACTTTAAGTACCACTGGTAATAATTTTCCCTTAGATTGCAAAAAAATGTGGCAAATATGCCTTTTATGTTGCTGATTGTTTTTACTTAAATAATCAGATCATTTTAAAATTTTGTTAAAAATATTTCTGTACTTCTCTTTGTTACTGTGTTTATTTTCATATTGTCTTGAAAGAAGAAATGACTATAAATGCATGTGCACACACACAGTGTTTTTGATCTTGGCCATTCTTACAGGTATAAGGTACTATCTCAGAGTCATTCTGATTTGCATTTCCCTGATGGCTAAGGATGTTGAATAATTTCACTCTTGGGAATATACCCAAGAGATGCCCAATCATACTACAAAAGCATTTGTTCCATTATGTTCATGACAGCACTATTTGTAATAGCCAGAACCTGAAAACAACTTAGTTGCCCCTCAATAGAAGAATGGATACAGAAGGTGTGGCACATATACACTTTAGAGTTCTACTCAGTGGTAAAAAGCAATGCACCTTGAATTTTGCATGCAAATGGATGGAAATAGAAAACACTTTACTGAGTAGGATAACCCAAACCCAAAAAGATGAATATGGTATGTACTCACTCATAAGTGGATTCTTGCCATAAACAAAAGATATTGAGCCTATAATTCGTGATCCTAGAGAAGCTAAATAAGATGGTGAACCCAAAGAAAAACATATATTTATCCTCTTGGATGTTGGAAGTAGACAAGATCTCCAGGCAAAAGTTGGGAGCACGGGCATAGGGGTGGTGTGGGGGAAAGGGAAGATGGGGAGAGAGAAGAGAGAAGGGGAGGATGAGGAGAGCTTGGAGGAATGGGATGGTTGTGATGGAGGAAGTGTGGATATGGGAGCAGCAAAGAAGAATTCTTAACTAAGGGAGCCATTTTAGGGTTGGCAAGAGACTTGGCTCTAGAGGGGTTTGCAGAAGTCCAAGGGGATTTCCCCAGCTAAGTCCTTGGGCAGCAGAGGAGAGGGTGCCTGAACTCGCCTTCTCCCATAGCCACCCTGATGAATGTCTTGCATATCACTGTAGAATCTTGAACTGGTGATTGATGGAGATAGAGACAGAGACCCACATTGGAGCACTGGACTGAAATCCCATGAATTACTGTCTTAAATATAGATCAAATGTGTTTCTACAAGATCAAAAACAAAACAAAAGATACTTAGAATGCAGATTTTGTGCAAAACCTTTTCCAAAATAATGTATATATAAACATTAATTTACAGTAAAAACTCATCACTGGATAATGTAAATCATTGAAAATCATAATGTTTTAATCATATGGTATATATATATATATATATGTGTGTGTGTGTGTGTGTGTGTGTGTAAAAAAACAACACAGAGTGATGATGAGACTGTATAATATCAAGCTCACGTAATTCATAGGAAATAGAAAATACTCTCTTTTATTAGATATCTCTAAGTTAATAATGCAGAGTGTAGTCCTGGGAGCATTGAAAGAGTAAATTAAGTAATTAAAGGAATGTAATCATTTTCTTCAGAGGAAAGAGAAAGAAAAATTAACAAACCTAAATCCATTAAATAATAAAATATGTAACTAGAAAATAATCTTTAGGATGATACATAAAAACTTCAGATCAATAAACAACTAAATAGAAAATACGGTGAGGTTTGTGAGTGATGGTTTATACCTATAACCTATGTTTAAATGTTGATGCAGGAGAACTATTGCAAATTCAGTGCTAATTACAGAAACAGAAAATCCAACTCCATGCTGAACAAAAGAGTGAAATTATATCACAAATCTATTTATAAATTTTACATTAAGTTTGGGTGGTAGTGGCTCATGCCTGTAATTCCAGCACTCGAAAGACAGAGGAAGGTCACTCTCAGTGAGTTTGTGACCAGCCTGGACTACAAAGCAAGTTCCAAGAGAGCCAGGACTGTTACAGACAGAAACCCTGTCTTAAATAACCAAAAATAAAATTACATTAAAAGCAATTTCATCGTGGATAAATCACATATCACAATGGCATTCTTAAAAGTAAAACAACATGCCATATGTTGAAAGCCAAAATGTAAATACCATGAAAGCTTTTCTATATAACTATTAGGTGGCTAGTATGAAAAAGATCTGGGAGATTAATAAGAACATACTGAAACAATTTACTGTAAAAATTTATTACTGAAATAATAAAATTATCTTCTCATCAAGAAAACCTTCAGGCCGGGCGGTGGTGATGTGTAGTGTGCGCCTTTAATCCCAACACTCAGGAGGCAGAGGCAGGTGAATCTCTGTGAGTTCGAGGCTAGCCTGGTCTACAAGAGCTAATTCTAGGACAGGCTCTAAAACTACAGTGAAATGCTGTCTTAAAAAGCCAAAGAAAAGAACCTTCAGAAACTATATATATACAATTTTACATAAATAATTATATATATATATATATATATATATATATATATATAATATTCTTAAAAACAAAACAAAAATAAAGAACAGAGAAGTCTATTAGTCACTAGAATTTAAAATAAAACATTAGGAAAACTGAGTGGTGCTTCTACAGTTATATCATAAAAGCACAATTTGCAAGGCCAGAATATAAGTCTCTGAATTTATACTTACACATGACATGACATGTTGTAGGAGCTGCGGGCCTCTTCCCACAGCCTGGCTCCTGGCCTCTTGGCTAGCTTATACCCGGAAATAACAACACACAAAATGTATTCTTTTAAACACAGCCTGGCCCATTAGTTTCAGTCTCTTAACCCATTACTAATAATCTATGTAGCACCACGAGGTGCTCTTACCAGGAAAGATTCAGCATGTCTGACCTGGTGGCTGGCTGTATCACATCTGCCCGGAGAGGGGAGCATGGCGTCTGTCTGAGGAGTCTTACCTCACTTCCTCTTCCTCCCCGCATTCTGTTCTGTTTACTCCAACCACCTATGTTCTAACCTATGAGGGCCAAGCAGTTTCTTTATTTTTTAACCAATGACCTTCCTCCATCAATGACACAATGTCATATTGAATTTTTCTCATCAAAATTTAATTGACTTTGAAATTGATTTATGTAATGAATCATATTCATATGTGAAATAAATAAATTCTGATATAATGTAAATTGAGAGAAAAAATTCCACAACAAAAGGAAGGAAGTTCATATGGATAGTGGAATAAATATGAAGGAGTTGATTATAATATTCAAAAATACAGCATAATAGTAGTAACAAACCCTGATGTGTTATCACACAACCAGTGACTATTGATGACAATCATATTTCTAAAGCTATAAGAAATCTGAAACTTTTTACCATAAAGGAATAATGAATATTTGAAGGACAAGATATAGTTGCTCATTGAAGCATTTCACAATGTGAACATTGTGTACATGTGTCAAGATGTCCCATGGTACTCTTTAATTATATGTAATGTTTACTTTTACTATCAGTTAAAACAAATATATTTAATTAAATCATATGGGATTTAAACTAACCCGGATGACAGAGAGACTTACGGGAGCCTTAAAATTTTAACCTTTAATGCTTCCATTCAAGGTTTAATTAAAGACACCACAATAAGCTAAAGGGGAGCTAAAAGTCTGAGGGTAAAGAAGTCTACTCACAAGTGGTTATGTTTGTGATTATTTCTTTCTTTTTTTCTTTTTCAATCCTTATTCTTCATTATTCTGTCTTATTCTACTTATTACAAATGTTTCCAGTCATATATATCCTTAAAACCAGCAATCCCCCAAACTTAGCAGGTTTCAGGGCCAGAATTCTTTTGTCTCATAAAAATTCAGATAAAGGTTTTCACATACACATGCACACACGCACGCACACACACACACATGCACACACGCACGCACACACACACACGCACACACACACACACCCAGATTCATGCTCATCTGGTGAACTCCTTAATAGAGAAAATTAGTTCAGAAAGGAATTAAATCATCAAGGAATTCTGGACAGGAAGGTTAGTGCTATATTTTTTAGGTAGCTAGTAAAGAGATAAAAGTTTATTCCAGTAAAATTATGATTAGGTCTCAGATTGTTTAAATCAGCTTGCTACTTTTTTCTACCAGCATGCAAAGAATCGGGTAACCAAGCAATCTAAATAAATAGTCAAGGAGAAGGGCCCAGGTCTGGAGTTTTGCTCTAGGTGATAGAAACAATGAAGGGACCCAGGCTTCTAAATTTTCAGTTCTTAGTATACTGGTATCAACTGTTCTGATTGTGGGTATCGTGGGTCTTTCTCTAGGTTGCAGTTAATTATTTCTTCTGCTCTTCTTGAGTGTAAAACATAAATCATAAATTTCCCGAACTAAAATTATCAATAAAATTAGGTGAAACTGAGCATAATGAGTTAAGAATCTTTTTATCTTTTTTTTTGAGACAGGGTTTCTTTGCAGCTTTGGAGGACTCTTGTAGACCAAGCTAGTCTTGGTCTCAAACTCACAAAGATCCTCCTGCCTCTGCTTCCCTTTAATCTCAGCACTTTGAAGTTAAGAATCTTTTTATTTTTTTTTAAGTGGGGCAAAACTAGAGCAGCATTTTTGGGCAGGCAGTAATTCTATCTCCTTGGAGATCTGTGAACATCTTAAATAGAATGTTCTATGCCTGGACCCTAAACACTCACGAAATGCCAGCTAATAAACATAATTGCAGGAAGGCAGATCTCTGCTTTTACCAAGGGGAGAGGAGTGGAGACCTGGCAGTGGAAAACTGTTCTCATGAAACAGTTCTTAACTGTGGGAATTAATCTCTAAATATCTAACAGAAAGGGTTACATATTTACAGATGGGGTATTGGTGAACTTCCCTTAGTATATGAGCATTGGAGATCTGGTTCTGTACCTCATCTGCCATATGGTGGTGTGGACAGGGGAAAGATGCCCTGCCCCCTCTCCTTCACTGCCTATGTCAGGTGGCACAGCTATTCTAGAGGTCCTATGAGAAGGAAATCTGTCCTTGTTCCTCACCAGCTACAACACTTAGGAGTGTGGTCCTCTACCTTGTCTGAGAAACACAGTAGAGCTGGACCTGATGATGTATTTATGTGAGAGCCCACTCTGAAGGCTAGAAGCAGGATAACTAGCCCCATCCCTTACTCATTGCTGGAAGGGATAAACTAGCCAAGACAATATTGCAGGTCTCAACTGGTGGTGAGGACAGGGGAGATATGGCAGGCTGAGCAACCCTGCAACTACCCAGACACAGAACCAGGGTTATGAGAATGCCTGCAGAATCTCAACAGGAAAACATCAAGATATCCAGCAGGAATTCCATTTAGCGTCCATCATCCATAGTGTAGCAGAAATCAGAAGCCTTAAACCAAATCAATGACTCATTACAATGAACACTTGCAAGTAAGATATTTGAATAGGTGGTTTACTTCATGACTCACAGTGTCACACTACAGCTTCCATGATGAGACTAATTTTTCCTTTATCTTTTTTCTCTTAAATTGTATTTCATTTTCCTTTTTAAGGGAGAGGTTGCAAGAGTTGAGGGAAGATATGAAAGATGGGGAAATGAGTGGGATTAAGACACACGGTGTAAAAGAAACAAAGAATAAATAAAAAGAAAGCTATATGTAAAAAGACTAATAAAAATTTTCTTGTTCTAAATAATTTAATGTTATATCAAAAATCTTATCCATAAGAAATAAAGTTCATAATTATAACTTAGCAATATCAGTCAAAAGAAGCATTTTAGTCCATATCCTACATAGACTAAAATGAGAAAAATAATATGAGACCCTTTCAATAACAATGTGACAGGTTTGATAAAACGGGCATAATTTTGAAAAACATAACTTGTCAACTATGACACAGATTAAGTAGAAAAATCTACACCATTTTATGTGTGTTCAATCAATTTGTTTCACCATCCAATTATTTATAAAATGAAAGCTCTGCTTTTTTTTCCAGTAAACTCTGTCAAATATTTATTGGTGAACGAACTCCATGTCTCACAAATTTCTTTGTCACACAGAGAGGAGTGAGCAAATACCATCCTCTGTGATAAACCTGGCATCATCCTGATGAGTGGGAAAAGGGACACTGAGAGAAGAACAGTGTAGTTCAGGATTGCTTGGGGCTCATACATTCAAACTGATATTAAAAATGGTAAATTTAGGCAAATAATATTTGTACAGCATTTGATAATCAGCACATGTAATTACCCATAATAAAGAGAGAAAATTATGTTTATATTAATAGTAATCAAGAGAGAATTAACAAAATTAAACAGATATTTATGTCAGAAACAGGAATCCAATGCTCATTACACATAAAATTCCTTACATTGAATGTCCTTGGAAAGGCTAAAGGTATCAGCTGTCCTCCCTAAGAACAGGAAGAAATACAGTGCCTCCTTGCTTTCCACTTCAGTTACTATTGTATTGATGGCCCTGAAAATGGCATGCACCAACCAAATAGTATAGAATAGGGAATGTTAAAATCTACAGTGTTTAAAAAGAATTACATCTTTAATGTAATCTATCCACAGATAAAACTAGAGTTAATTATGAAAAAGAAAAAGTTTAAAGAAAAAAATTTACAGGAAAGGTCGTTTTTTTTTAAAGAACATACAATTTCCAATAATGAAATAGTTAATGTTCTTAAACTAATTGATGAATGTGAAGAAATATGCTAATAATTACAGGATGTTATATAAAGAAGCAGAAATCCAGTGATCTAATCTAGTCTTCAAAGAGAGCAAGATTTGACATGAGGTATAAAATGAAAGTGTAGTAATCAAAACTAATGAGAAATAGAGCAACACTCGGTGAGGGTGCATGCTGAGAATATGCAACAGACTGAGTTCAATCACGGGAGAAAAAAAAAAGAGTTAATCTCACTATATTAAACACTGAAAAGACCTGGAATAAATACACTCCTACAGAGTCAGAATAGGTTCACATCAAAAATTAAAAAAAAAATCAATGAAGAACTGAAAATATTTTCACCAATTAGAGCCAGAATAACTTTTCCCTTTGATTGGGAAAAAGTTCAAAATATGAGCCATGTTTCCTACCTTATATCATGCATAAAACTTAGTTTGAGAGGGGTCATAGACTGTATATTGAAAATATAAATGACAAGTTTATAGAAGAAAAGATGGAAAAAGTCTCAAAAGTGAGAATATACAAAGATTTATTTGAAATGAACTTAAAAAGAAAAGTTGGTAAGCTAAAATTCACAGACATTTAATTTTTTGTGCCATTTAAATGTACATAGAAAATGTGAGGAAGAATTGTTTATTTTTGTTTAATGCACATGAGAGGAAGAATTGTTTCTACATTAGAAACCAAACCTTCAGTTAATAATGAGATGTGAAAAAACTAAAAACAAAATAATCAAGTACTATACAAATTTCTCAAAGTTAAATGAAACTCAATAAACACATAAACATGACTTAAACTAGGAAAACAAGAATTAAATGAGAACACTGTGACACATGAAGTGAGATGCTAACAATCAAGAGGGCTGACATTGAAAGTTAGCAAGAATATTGACCAAGTGACCCAAAATAATAACAGACCAAGCAAGACATGTCCAAGGGTGATAAATGGAAAGACTATCATAGGAGTTGCCAACCACTTCTTGGTTGAATTTCAAGCATAATACATTAGATAACACCCAGACCTGGCACCGTTACCAGACCAAACACCCATGACTACAAGACATAGATTCTAGGAGAGAGTACACTAGTATTATACCACTAAACAGGTATAGTATTATACCAACTTATTATTATACCCATTGATTAAGCCACCTGTCAACCTTCATCTGTGATGTATCTATTCCCAGTAAAGCATGATATGCAGAAACTCACCATAAATAATTACAGAGAATAAGATTAAAGAATATTCAGCCAGTTTAGTGATTTTATCAAATTCCTGAATGTGTTAATGAGTGGGTCGCTGATCATCATGCTTCCTTTTTGGCTCCTTTCCATCTGCTTGTCTTGTCCAACTTCAATGTGTAAGTTTTTGTTTTATTTTGTCTTATTCTGTTTTATTTTACTCTATTTTTTTTGGTTTTTTCGAGACAGGGTTTCTCTGTGGTTTTGGAGCCTGTCCTGGAACTAGCTCTTGTAGACCAGCCTGGTCTCGAACTCACAGAGATCTGCCTGCCTCTGCCTCCCGAGTGCTGGGATTAAAGGCGTGCGCCACCACTGCCCGGCTATTTTACTCTATTTTATTATTATCCCTTAGAAGCCTGTTTGTTTTCTAATGAGAGAAAAAATGTAAGTGGATCCAGATAGAAAGGAGTAGGAAGAACTAGAAGGATAGAGAGAAATAAAACCATAATCAGGATATATTATGTGAGAAAAAAAACTATTTTTACCTAGGCGGTGGTGTTGCATGCCTTTAATCCCAGCGCTAGGGAGGCAGAGGTGGACATATCTCTATGAGTTCGAGGCTAGCCTGTCTACAAGAGCTAATTTCAGGATAGGCTCCAAAGCTACAGAGAAAGACTGTCTTGAAAAAAAATATTTTTTTAATAATTGGGGAAATGAGAATACTCAGCTCTAAATGGACCATCTATAATGATCCCCTTTTTCTAAAGTCTCAGGGATCATTGTTGATGAGAGGGCAGAATAAGCATAAGAGCCAGAGATGGTGGATGGGTCTCTAAAAAAAGTATCATCAAGACACAGCAGAGCAGTAATAATACATATAAACTCAAAGCAGTTGTGAAATCTTGCACCAGACCTATGCAAGCCTGAAGCAGACAAAATCCAGCATGAAGAGGAGTGGGGGGGTATGTAGTTCCAACCCTAGTCAAGACTATTGGCAATTGTTTGATAATTGGAGAGGGAGGATCACTTTTCTCTTAGTGTGTAAGTGTAACTCCTGATAAGGGCACCATGCTTTTGTTGAAGACCCCACATCCAAGTACATACGTGCACCACAGTTAGCATCGGTGGTGAGAAAAGGACACAATGTTGGATGAATAGGAAAAGGGGTGCATATCTAGAAGTGTAGGGAGGAAGGATGAATATGATCAAAACATTTTCTGTGAAATCTCCAAAAAGCATAAGATATGCAAAACTAAGATTAGCAAGGATGCAGCAGAAATATAATGAAGAATAAAGTAAATGGAAAGTCAGCACATTAGTAAGTACCATTCTAAGTCTTTTCCTCAAAGAAGTGGATGCCCATGTACAGCCCTTTCAAAACCTAGTAGAAATAAGCCTACAGTGTTCCAGTATTCCTGAACTTAGAAGTGCAATATGCATGTTGAACTAAGTATGTTGCCTTTATCCAATGGACTATTATGAAATAATAAAATGAACAAATTTCTTCTGAAAGCCATATGATAGTTGAATAATCTCAAAATAGGAGTAATGTAACTTTTCATTCCATGGGTGTCTAGAATATGCATTTTTACTGCCTAAGAAACAAATTAATTTTTTTAAAATATTTTCTCTAAGAAAATGTTTGATTGGAATATAAACAAGAACATCACATTTAATTACTAAATATCACAGATCATGAATGGAGTACTAAAGTATAGATGTCCTATCTGTATTTTTTTTAGTGTTGATAATTTGTGTCTTGTTCTTTTTTTATTAAAAATTTCTGCCTTCTCCCTGCCTCCCTTTTTCCTCCCCCTCCCCCCACTCCAAACATCCTCTCCCTTCCCCCTCCCTTTCTATTCCAAAGAGCAATCAGGGTTCCCTGCCCTGTGGAAAGTCCAAGGTCCTCCCCCCTCCATCCAGGTCTAGGAGGGTGAGCATCCAAATTGGCTAGGCTCCCACAAAGCCAGTACATGCAGTAGGGTCAAAACCCAGTGCCATTGTCCTTGGCTTCTCAGCAGCCCTCATTGTCCACCATGTTCAGAGAGTCCGGTTTTATCCCATGCTTTTTCAGTCCCAGTCCAGCTGGCCTTGGTGAGCTCCCAATAGATCAGTCCCGCCGTCTCAGTGGGTGGGTGTGCCCCTTGTGGTCTTGACTTCCTTGCTCATGTTCTCCCTCCTTCTGTTCCTCATTTGGACCTTGGGAGCTCATTCCATTTCTCCAATGTGGGTCTCTGTCTCTATCTCCATCCATCACTACATGGAGGTTCCATGGTAATATGCAAGATATTCATTAGTATGGCTATAGGATCGGGCCATTTCAGCCTCTCTTTCCTCAACTGCCCAAGGACTTATTTGGGGACATTTCTCTGGACCCCTGGGAACCCCTCTAGAGTCAAGGTTCTTGCCAACCCTAAAATGGATCCCTTAATTAAGATATATACTTCCCTGCTCCCATATCCACCCTTCCATTATCCCAACTATGCCATTCCCCCAAGCTCCCCTCATCTTTCCCTTCTCACTTGTCTCTCCCCATCTTCCCTTGAGATACCATCCTACGCCAGTCAGAATGGCTAAAATCAAAAACACCAACGATAGCCTTTGCTGGAGAGGATGTGGAGTAAGGGGTACACTCATCCATTGCTGGTGGGAATGCAAATTTGTGCAACCACTATGGAAAGCAGTGTGGCGGTTTCTCAGGAAATTCGGGATCAACCTACCCCTGGACCCAGCAATACCACTCTTGGGAATATACCCAAGAGAGGCCCCATCATTCAACAAAAGCATATGCTCAACTATGTTCATAGCAGCATTGTTTGTAATAGCCAGAACCTGGAAACAACCTAGTTGCCCTTCCATGGAAGAATGGATGAAGAAAGTGTGGAATATATACATATTAGAGTATTACTCAGCGGTAAAAAGCAAAGACTTCTTGAATTTTGCATGCAAATGGATGGAAATAGAAAACAGTATCCTGAGTGAGGTAACCCAGACCCAAAAAGATGAACACGGGATATATTCACTCATAATTGGTTTTTAGCCATAAATAAAGGACATTGAGCCTATAATTCACGATCCTAGAGTGTACTCACTCATATTTGGTTTCTAGCCATAAATAAAGGACATTGAGCCTATAATTCACGATCCTAGAGAAGCTAAATAAGAAAGTGATCCCAAAGAAAAACATATAGTTATCCTCCTTGATATTGGAAGTAGACAAGATTCCTGGGCAAAAATTGGGACCTATCTGTATTTTTGTACACTATTCTGCACCTAATCAAAGAAAGGAAATTTAATAGAATTTCAAAAAATCTCCTAGAAGTTATTATAAGCTACAAATAGAAAATAACTTGTTTTAAGAACATACAGTAGTAGCACCATAACTGTCTTATTTAGGGTTTCTATTGCTACAGTGAAACACCATGACCATAAATAAAGCTAATTGGGGAGGAAAGTGTTTATTTGGCTTAAACTTCAGCATTGCTGTTCATCAATGAAGTCAGGACAGGAATCCAAACAGGGCAGTATCCTAGAGGCAGGCGCTGATGCAGAGGCCATGAATGAGTGCTGCTTACTGGCTTGCTTCTCCTGGCTTACTCATCCTGTTTTCTTACAGAATCCAGTACCTGCAGCCCAGGAAAGGTATCACCCACCATGGGGAGGTCCCTCCCCAACTGATCAGTAAATGAGAAAATGCCATACAGCTGTATAACTCTGTGCATTTCCTCAATTGAGGCTTTTTCCTCTGATGATTCTAGCTTGTGTCAACACAGAAAACCAGTCAGTACAATAATCAAGCAATTAATTCTAAAAGAATGATTTGGGTGAACTTACCTCTCGTGACTGTGGATATGATGCCTTGTGGAAGGCAACATTGCTTATATGGAATCCCAAGATAGTTCACAGCTTCTTCTATATGAGAGAAGCAATGGTTTTATATTTTGTGAAAGAATTTATCCAATCTTCTTAGATCATGACAGGTGTTCAAAGACAAATTGTAGATTAATATAAGCCCAAGAATCACAACAATTGAATGCAATCCATGATTGATAATTTCGTTTCTTCTATAAGAAAAGGGAAACAGCTGTTTCATGTCATACCAAGACTGATAGTCAGGAGGAAATCCATCCAGCAAGCATTATCAGTTTATTCTGACGTATGGAAAAACTAAAGGGGAGAAAAAAGTGTGAAGGGTAGGATGGGGAGAACTTGGGGCAACGGAATGATTGGGATACAGGAAGTTTGGATAGGGGAGCAGGGAAGCACATATCTTAATTAAGGGAGCCATCTTAGGGTTGGGAAGAGACTTGGACCTAGAGGGGCTT
>NW_004949102.1:3040869-3057011 GCF_000317375.1 Microtus ochrogaster | reverse complement strand
TGAGAAGCCAAGGACAATGGCACTGGGTTTTGATCCTACTTCTTGTTCTGGGTTTGTGGGGGCCTAGCCAGTTTGGATGTTCACCTTCCTAGACCAGGATGGAGGGGGGAGGACTTTGGACTTTCCACAGGGTAGGGAACCCTGACTGCGCTTCAGATTTGAGAGGGAGGGGGAGAGGAGTGGGGGGGAGGGCGGGAGGAGTGGGAGGCTGGGAGGAGGCGGAAATTTTCAATAAAATTAAAAAAAAACTAAAAAAAAAACAAACTCTAAAACCAACAGATTAAAATGACTTTATTTTCTTTTCCTTCCCTAATTTTTTGTACATCAGACCACTTACACATATACACATTGACACACCTCCCATATATTTGCATATCCCCAACACTAGGGAATGGAAAGGGCTATAGACTTTGTGGTAATGCATTTGAAATTTTAACATCTTATGTTCTTGACAGCAGCAAATAACAAATACAGATTAAGGCAACAAAATATTAGAACACTGACTTCAATTCAAAATTGTACTTTGCAGCCCATGTTACAACACTAGCAACACTGGTTTTCTGTTCTACTTATTCTTCTAAATTATACTGAGGATGTTTGTTGTTTTATAGTAAGAGTGACTGGGATTTGTGGAACTTAATCTTTGATGATTGTGGAAAAGGAGAGTGAGAAGTCAACTCACAAATGCAACAAAGGACACAGCATGTTAAGAGTAACTAATTTAGGGAAATATTATACCAGAAATGACCTTTATGTGCAATTTTTATGTGAAAATTTATAAAACAGTATAATGTAGGTGTGTTTGTAAGAAACTTCCATTCAGTATAATAAAGAAACTAAATATGTGGAGAAAAATAATATAATACAATATTAGAGGACCATAGTCATCCACAGAGGCAGAAAATGAAGGTGTTGACCCTATACAATATTTTGGTTCTGAGGTCATATCTGTTTTAGGACTTGTTTGGCAACAAAAACTAATATGTACCTTCTGCTGAGTTGCTTTCTGATAAAACTTAAACAGCATAAGGACTATGCCAAAATATCTAGCATGCAACATGCAGAGTAACATGCTCCAAGAGGAAAAAAAAATATCTGCATTCCAGATAAATGTTGTACAACAGAAATTACTCTACTTGTGTCTAAATTTCTTCCTTGCCTCTAAACAAGGAAGGACAATATTGCTGTCAGAAATCAAGTATTTTGCACAATAATGAAAATTTGTGTAAACTAAAATGTCTCTTTCTTTACGAAGATGCTATTTATAGACAATGTGTAGTAGCATAGTACCCTAAAATACACTGGGTTGTTCATTACTTAGTTTCACCTATGTTCTTTACCTCAAGAATTAAAATTAAGTAACCATAAAATCTTTATTAGTAGAAAACAAATTAACATCCTGTCTAATGTGATACCTATCAGGAGTGTGTGTGTGTGTGTGTGTGTGTGTGTGTGTGTGCGTGCATCGAAATTTGATACAAAGCATGACAAGAAATAAGAAATATAAACATAAATATAATAGAGATTTATCTAATTGAATACATATATGGTACTAAGTTGTCAATTTAGTTATAGTTACACACTTAATTTTTGAGATAGAATCTTGGAGTGTTGCCAAAGTTGGTCTGCAGCTCTCAGTAACCCTCCCATCTTAGCCTTCTAGGTGCTGTGATAACAGATGTCAATCATCACTCCTATCTGTATTAGAAAGTTCTATCTTCCTGTTTGTTTTATACTGATATATAAAGAAGGCATTGGATAACTAATATTAACACTTAAATTTAATTAAATCCTATTTTTAATATTTTTTATAAATGACATGACAACCCTCCACTAACCATTAAAATACTGTTGCCAATGATTTCTTCTCATTTGCTTTTTCTAGTCAGAAATAAAGAACTTGAAGATAGTAGAGGATGAAGTATGATGCCCTGGATATATATTAAATCTAATTCTAACAAGTGAGTTGGAATCTAATTGAGGCTAGAATATATTACATGATGAATAAATCAACAGAAAATTGCAAATATGGAATATTTATAAAACCAGTGTTTTGAAAGCTTGTTTGTCTTATGTTCAAAACCATGATGTAGAAAGTCAAACATATTTAGTGCACTCTAAATTATATTTTCTTTCCCTATGACATACTTGGGCACCAGAGAATGAATATCGGATTGATACCTCTGATAAGAACAGTGCAAAACCTCATGAGGGAGAATATAAGGGAACACAAAATATTTGGTTTTAGGTCATTTATTGCATCCTGCAAATAGAGAACTAAACAATGTTAGTTGAAAAAGTATTATCTATACTTTATACAATGATTTTTTTAAAAAAACTGCTAGATATAAATCATTTATAATATGCAATTATTTATTCTAACATCTAGAGTGAAATCATCTCTAAAGTGCATGTTGGTAGAATTCTTATGAAGTTTCAGAAACTTTTGTCTGAAGAATTAAGTAATTAGAAATTGTGCTTAATAATGGATAGCAACAAATGAAGAAGCAGACAATGATTTTGGAAGGAGTTACTTTCCACCACAAAGATAATGAAGTCTAATGCATAGAAAGTTTCAAGCATTTCACTTTTATTGAGAAACTGCAATTTTAAATGTTCAACTCTGTTGGAGCTCAAAATAATGCATTGTAATATTCTATGAGCATTTCTCAACTTTTCTCCAAGATCATTTTCTATAACCCATTGGATAGATTAAAATTTAGTGTATCTTAAAACAAAGAGATGTGTTTTCATTAATTATCTAAATCTTATATTCTCTGAAATAGCACGTCTCCTCAAATTTGTAAGATAAACCAAGTTTAATTTGTGCTTATAAAAGCAAAGTCCTTCTTTTCTAAAATATTAGATTCATTGTAAAAGAGATTTTGAGAAAATATTTTGTTTGTCTCAAGGTGACATGAGATGGGAACCTCTTATGGACGAGCTAAATCCACAGACATGCAGAAAGTTTGTGGAGGTGGCCCTGTCTTCAGTGTGCCATGTAGGTGCTGTCTGCCAAACCTGCGATTCCCATCTTAACTTTTCCTTCCAGAACTGTGATAGACAGTCTATGGCCTGTGGGGGATTGTTTCTACCTTGTGGTTGGTGATATCTGTCACTGTATCTTGTTCGTGCTCCTTGGTTTGACAAGAATCTTCCACTGGGTTAAGAATGCTTGGAATCCTAGCCCATTTATGCCTGTCATCTTCACTGACAGGCAGACACTCAGCTGCCCTCTTCAGTGTCTTCTAGGTTAGCTTTTAGGCAGGCACACAAGAACGGGATGTTACTTCTAGGGAACACAAGGAGAGGCCAGGACACTAAAGAAGGATATTTCTTCTTTTAGTACTATTCTCATTAATTATCGGAACATGCTACTTCATTTGGACCAGCTTGGACCAGCCTGTGACCAGTTTGCAAACATGGATGAACCTTCCTGATTAACAAGTACTGAGTATTCAACTATCCACAGGACATACATAGCTAAAACAGGCTTCTCAAACCACCCTGTAGTAAACACCTTTGTTTATGAAAGAGATGCTCTAACACCACAAACATGGTCAATAAATACATAGGGGGGTGTTTCTCACAATCCTTATAATGAGAAATACTAAGAGTGGTGTCCTTGACCATCTTTTATTCTGGGGAGAACCCAAATGCTGACTTGCAGATGGGCTCCTAGGTGTGTTGGATGTGTACTTAGCCAATTAGAAGGAAGCTGGGGTTACAAACAAACAAGTAAGCAAACCAGAAAACTCTAGTCTCTCACACTACTTACAGGAAAGTAATCCCAACTTCACAGCCTATTTAATCCTACTTTTCTATGCAGGTTAGATCTTTAATATAACTGCACTGAAATTCTGAGTACTGCCATGTAATTTTGTAAAAGTACTTCACACTTTATTTTAAATCATCCATGTATTAAAGCGTGATTTAGGGAATAAAAGGTTATTTATTATTACAACCCTGTATTTCAATGCTGATCTAGTATAATAAGATATTAATTTATTTTTTGTATCTAAAACCAAAATATCAATCTCTAGAAGAACTCTAAAAGGATTTTATAGACTTTATTCCTTAGTGTTGACCACATTTAAAATACATACATACTGAATAGATTTTTTATAATAAGATGATGTAACATTTACATACTAATATTAACTTTTCTGTTACACAGCAGTTATACGCGACAGCAAATCTCATATACAGTAAATTTTCCCTTATATAAATAATGAAGCATAATAGATACCCAAATAACATTTATTTAGTGTTTAATGCATGAAATACAAATCTATAATCTATAAGAAGTAAAACATAAAATTTATAATGATATACTTATCACCATAACTATGATTTAATAAAATTGTTACTATTAGGATGTTGGGGAAAATATACTAGGAAAATTAAGACAGTGTGATTTCTTAGGATATGATAAAATGATTTTTTTATTTTATTTTGACCTATGATCATTAAAATATTTTAGTATAATCAGTATATAAGGCAAGTGTACGTATTTTTTATTCTTTTAACACTGTATAAGCCTTATTTGATATTTATTATATTCTATAAGTAATAAATGAAGGAAAGAATATTAATATGTGTTTTCTTTCAAATAGTTCTCAGTGTTATAGAGAAACTGACATTTAAGAATTATACAAATCTAAAACAGTCTATATAGTAGTGTACATATTTCAAGTGTAGTATCAGATAGAAAATTATTAACAATATTATAACTAGTCTATTTTGTATATAATATGACAAAATCTATGTACTTATTATCAGATGAGTGTGAATTTTTTTCATGTCCATTCCAGGTATAAAGAATCATAGCTACATAATAGAGATATGAATTCTATTTGCTTATAATAAATGCTCACAGTGTTTATTATTTAAAAAGAGAATTACTTTTGAAGCCTATATAATTTTGTGGGTATTTATATGATTTTTATTAAAATATTTAAGTTCTAAACAAATACCTGTACTATCATTACAGTTAAAAACTTGTAACTCAAGAGTATGCAGTTATAGGCCATAGGGGTGGGTTTATTACTATTGTTCTATTAACAAGACAAAATATTAAGGCAACTTTTAAAGACTTATTTTTGTACCCATAGATCAATGTATCTCTCAGTCCTCATCAATGAAACTTCTATTTACATTAGATGGTGAGCCACAGGGAATCACAAATGGTCAACATGCAGGAATTAAGATATTTTGGAATGCTCAGGCAAAGTCAGTTTTCTTCCAGTACCGTTAAGAGGCTACTTGTGTTCCAGCAGCTTACTTAAACCCATGCATATACAAACAACACTAAGTTGGACTAGGTGGGGAAAACAAACAAAACAAGGACAAACAAGAAAACAAACAAACAAGAATATCATACTCTGCTAATATACCAGAGGCCACAGCAGTATCCAGAAAGATCTGACCTGCAGACATTCAATGCTTCCTCAGAGACTTCCCCAACAGCATGCCTTCCCCCTCCTCTCCATATCCTGGGCCACAACTCCTGCAGAAGCTCACTGATCTACTGGAGGCTGCTAGGTATGAGGAACCCCAAAGGCCATGCTAGTACTCAGAAGCCCAGAAACACCCTGCTCTGCCAGGTACTGGCACCCAAGAAGTCATGCCAGTTCTCAGAACCTCCAGTAGACATACAGGCCCAAACTCGCAGTGGAGATTGTATAATACATCTGACTAGTCACTTGTTACCTGAGGCACAGACCACTCTGGCCAGACGACCAGAAAGGAAACAGAAAGCCGAGGACAAAACATTCATCCAGCAAAGATAAATTCACAAATTAACAAGCAAACCTATGCCTAGAGACCAATAATAATGCAATCAACTACAGATGGGGCAATATGACACCACCAGATCCCAGCTAACCTACTGCAGCCAGCTCTGGATATCCCAGCACAATTGAAGCAAAAGAAAATGACCTTAAAACATAGAGGCCTCTGAATAGGAATAATTAAATTCCTTAAAGAAATCCAGGAAACACAGACAAACAAGGGGAGGAAGTGAATAAATCCCTTTTTAAAAAAAAGTCAAGAAAAATGAAGAACAGGTGAAGGAAATGGTCAAAACCTAACAATTGAAATAGGAACAATAAAGATACATAAACTTAGGGAATCCTGGAGATACAAAATCTAGATGAGCAAATAAGATATAAGGACACAAGCATCACCAAGAGAATGTCAGAGATGGAAGAGAGAATCTCAGGCATAGAAGATACAATAGAAGAAATTGGTACTTCAGTCAAAGAATGTTAAATTTAAAAACATCTATATCTAATAAAAACCAGCCAGGAAATATGTGATTCTGTGAAAAGACCAAATCTAATGATAATAGGCATAGAAGAAGAAGTTGAGCCCAAAACCCTAGAAAATGCCTTTAACAAAATCATAGAAGAAAACTTTCTTAACCTTAAGAAGGAGATGAATAGAATATAAAGGTACTAGAAGCTTATAGAACACCAAAAATAATGGACTAGGAAAGAAAGTCCTCCTACAATAAAACAATCAAAACACTTAAACATACACAACAAAAAAGAAAACTAAAAGCAATGATTGAAAACTACCAGGTAACCTACAAAGATAGACATTAGAATCACACCTGACTTCTCAATGGAGACTCTAGTACCAAAAGGACCTGGACAGATGTTTTGCAAACTTTAAGAGAAGACAGATGCCAGTACAGACTACTCTAGTGAGCAAAACTTTCAATCACTATAGAAGAAAACAAAACACTGCATGACAAAGTCAAATTTAAACAATATCTATCCAAAAACCCAGCCATATAGAGGGTACTAGAAAGAAAGCATTCTAAAGAGGATAACTACACTTCAAAAAACAAAATAAATAAATAATGGCACAGGAACAGAACTAAAAGATGAGAAGTACATGTACAGACATGTGTGCACACACACGCATACACAAACATACACCACAACCACTACCACCACCACCACCAAATAATAATAATAACAATGAAAAATTAAGAAATTAAAGACTTTCTAGAATTCAATGAAAATAAATACACAAAATGCCCAAACTTATGAAACAGAGTGAAAGTAGTCCTAGAACAAATTTTGTATCATGAAATACCTTCATAAAGAAATAAGAAAATCCTTAAAGTAGCAAATTAAGAGAATATCTGAAAGCTCTAGAAAAAAAAAGAAGCAGACACACCCAAGTGGACTAGAGAGGATAATTCTACCATATTTTCAAAAAAGGGCTAATACCAATCATCCTTCATGTTTCCAAAAATATAAACTGAACAAATGTTAGCAAATTCATTTTATTTGCCCTCAGTTGTTCTCATATCCAAACCACACAAAATCTCAACAAAGAATGAAAATTACAGACCAATTTCCCTTATGGACTTTGTTGCAAAAATATTCAATAAAATACCATAAACACAATACAAGAAACATCAAAAAAGATTGTCAACCATGATCAAGTAGACTTTATCCCAGAGATGCAGGGGTGATTCAACATATGAAAATCTGTCAATGTAATTTACCATATAAACAAACTAAAAGAAAAAAAAACATAATTATCTCATCAAATGTTGAAAAAAGCCATTGACAAAATCCAATAACACTCCATGATAAAATTCATGAAGAGATCAGGGATTCAGGGACACACCTAAACATAACAAAGGCAACTTACAACAAGCCTCCAGACAACAAAAAAATAAATAAAGGGAAACCCAAAGCTATTTTACCAAAATCAGGAACAAGACAAGCTTGTCTACTCTCTCAGTATCTATTCAATACAGTACCTGAAGTTCTAGCTAGGAAAATATTACAACTAAAATAGATCAATTGGATACAAATTTGAAAGGAAGAAGGCAAAGTATCCATATTCACAGATGATATGATAGTATACATAAAGGATCCCAAATATTCTACCAGTGAACTCATATAGATGATAAACACTTTCAGCAAAGTAGTTGGATACAAAATTAATTTAAATAACTCTGTAGCCTTCCTACATACAAACCATAAATGAGCACAAATAATATAAAATACCTTGGGGTAACTCTAAACAAGCAAGTGAAAGGCCTATATGCCAAAAACTTCAAGTCTTAGGAGAAAAAAATTGGAAATGTTATTTAAGGTAGAATTATCTCCCAAGCTCATAGATTGCTAGGATTAAGAGTTAAAATGGCCATCTTACCAAAAGCAATATACTGATTCAATGTAATCCCTATCAAACTGTCAACACAATAATTTACAGACCTTGTAAGAACAATACTAAATTTCAAACAGAAAAAAAAAAACAAAATAAAACAAAAAACCCACAAAATAACAAAAACAATACTATACAATAAAAGAAACTCTGGAGAAATCACCATTCCTGATTTCAAGCTCTAATATGGTACTAAATTCTGCATTGTCTTTGCATAAATAGATACTTGTTGATCAGTGGAATCTAATCAAGAACCCAATCATAATTCCTCACATTTATAGACATTTGATTTTTAATAAAGAATTCAGAATTCTAAAATGGATTTAATAAAGGGTGCTGGTCAAACTGGATCAGCATGTAGAAGGATGCAAGTAAAGTCATATTCTTCACTATGCACATACCTCAAATGCAAGTGGATCAAAGAGCACAACATAAATCCAGATACACTGAAACTGATAAAAGAGAACAGGAGGAATAGCCTTGGATACATTTGTGGTATAAGGAGCGGTGGGCTGCATCCCACTGCCCAGAAGGAGCGTGGGCCCTTTGTTCCATCCCACCCTGCTCCCGGCCACCCGGGCTAGCTTTACCCAAAATAATTACATGGAAACTGTTTTCATTTAAACACTGCCTGGCCCATTATTTCTAGCCTCTTATTGGCTAACTCTCACATCTTGCTTTAACCCATATCTAGTAATCTGTGTATTACCACAGGGTTGTGGCTTACTGGGAAGATTCTAACCTACGTCCATCTCGGGCCCGAGCTACATGGCATCTGCTCAACTCTGCTCTCTTTCTCCCACAATTCTGTTTTATCTTCCACCCACCTAAGGGCTGGCCTATCAAAAGGTTAAGGCAGCTTCTTTATCTAACCAATGAAAGTAACACATAGACAGAAGATCCTCCTACTCCATACATTGGTACAGAAAAACACCTTTGAACAGAACACAAAAAGTACAAACACTAGGACTGAAAATTAACAAATGAAACTACATGAATCTGAAAAGCTTCTGTAAGATAAAGGACAAAATGGCAGCCTACAGCTTGAGAACAGATTTTTTTTCAAGTCTACAACTGATAAAGAGCTAATATTCAAAATATATAGTGAGTTCAAGGAACTAGACATCAATAAATAAATATTCCAATTAAAAATGGGTTATATGTCTAAACAGAATTTTCAACAGAGAAATCTCAAAAGGTCAAGAATCAATTACAGATATGTTTCACACTCTTTGCCATCAGAAAAATGCAAATCAAAATGACTCTGAGATTCTACCTTACACTGTCAGAATGACTGAGATATAAAACACAAGTGATTACTCATGTAGGCAAGGATGTGCAGCAAGAGAAAATTCTTCCATTGCCTTTTTGCACTTCCACAATGTCTTTGTAAATCAATATGCACTCCATTCAGAATAGCTTTTGACTTAGTCAGTGTTCTATTGTTGTGAAGAGACATCATGGCCATGCCAACTCTTATAAAGACAAACTTTAATTAGGGCTTGTTTACAAGATCAGAGGTTCAGTCCATTATCCTCAAGGTGGAAAGCATGGCCACACAGAAACAGACATGGAGCTAAACAAGGACCCAAGAGTTCTATATCTGCACTGGGACTGGCTTGAGCTTTTGAAAATTCAAAGTTCACCCCTAGGGACATACTTCCTCCAACAATGCCAACCTACTCCAACAAGGCCATACCTCCTAATAGTGTCACTCCCTATGAGCCTATGGGAGCTTTTTTATTCAGGTCTCACATCTGACATAAATGCTGGGGAGGATTTAGGGAAGGAAAAGCTCCTGCTCAATACTGAGAAATCTAGAAATCAGTATGGGGGAGTATCAAGAAACAAAAAGTGGCACTATTATATGACAGACTGCTTCCTGTCATGTACTCCTAAAGGGCTCTCCAATCTACCCTGGAGACACTTAACACAGCCTGGCTTATTACTGCTTAAATACTAGAAGGTCTAATGCCCAAAGCTCCAATGCCACAATGTAAAAGCTAGAGTTAGCTGTTCTTCATCTTTCTCAATGCATTAGATTCTCACATCGGCACTAGTGAGAATGTACCTGTTTTAATTTGTCTAGAAATTCAAGTTAGAATTTCTTCCACAAACATCCTTAACTGAAATAGCCATACATGACATTTTACCAATTATATGAGCATCACTTAGCCCATACAAGTTGACAAATTATTAATCACCCATTGATTCTTTTATCATTTCGTGGCAATATATATCTTTGAGACAATATTTCATCTACAGATAATGTAAATATTCAGACAGTAAATCTTCATACCATGATAGAACTTCCTTGCAGGCAAAAAGTCACTACTTCCCCTTACCCAGGAAATAATATTATGCTTTGCTGATTGCATATAACTTAAATATTATGCAAAAGTAACATTTAAAGACTCAGGTAAAGTTAACTTACATTTATAACACATGAAGAGGAAAGATAAAGAAAAGAAACAGATATTGCTCTACATATTTATGTTTGTGAGCACACATGTACATAAAACACAAGGAGGAGAAAAATTCACCACATTACAGTTCTTGCTTGGGCACTTGTGCAGAGTCATACTTGCTGTTTATATATACCTTCAACTTATGAATTTGCCTTGCCTTCAACAAACTCTTCAATTGCTTATTCCTTTCCATGCCTATATGGTTTGAGCTGTTAATAGGCCTTTCACGATTGCATTGACTTAACTTTCCATTGACTTTAATCATAGATCATGATAATACAAAAAACCCAGAGATTCTCATATCATCTATAGATGCTTTTTCTTATCTTTTGCCATTAGCAGTATGCTTGAAAGAGCAGGGTAAGATCAACAGGGAATCACAACCATAGACAATTCATGATTTTAGCCTCCTTACCCCATGAACATACTATACAGACCCATTTTGTTTAAATTCTTATTAAGTTAAAACTGCAACTATTGAATAAGCATAATCTTAACTTGCCCTAATTTTGGTAATTTTCTTTACAGGGATAGAAAATTAATATATGTAGTGTAATTGTGGCTTACCCTCTATTTTATATTAAAAGGCAGTCACTCATTAGCTACACTTCTGCATGACTGGAATTGAAAAACTTGTGAAGTTTTCCAACTAATTTCTGAACATGAAGCTAACTGAAAATGCTAGAACTATAATATGTAAAATCTCTAAATCTAAAACCTATGTAAATCAACATATAAAGTCTGTTTATAAATAGTATATTATAAAATTAATTTCCTTTTTCTAAATCACAGTATAAATATTTTTATTTTTATTATATAGCATTAATTCCTACACTTAAAAGTAGTTCTATTTTAAAAATCCTATGTAGCCAATCAAAGAATAGCAAAACTGTGAGCAAGGTTTGGGTTAATCCAGGAATTGTAAAGATAGAAGGCAGCAATTTTTATACTAAGGTAACAATTTGAATCAATTCATCAATGATGTTTTATGGCTTTAGTTACATGAAAGATATGCTTGCACAAGGTATCGCTCTTTAACTGCCTTATCAATAAAATTCTTAAAATTCTTCAAAGAGCTAAAGCAAATGTCTTAGAAGCATATACTTGTTCCAAAGTCATAGGAAGAAAGAAATGAGCACTGGCAGTTTGCCCCATTAATCTATCAAACAGACTCCGACTTGTCAGATCAAGTGATGAATGCCCAAGGACACACACAACAACTCTGTGCTTCAAAGAGAGAAAGTGACTTGATGGAAAGGGGTCAAAAACCTGAAAATCCATCCACTTGAGATTGCAATGTAAAATCAAATCAAAGCAGACTCATTCTTCCTAACAATTTCTTATTTACAGAGCACAACTCTCTTCATTAGCACATTCCTCCTATAATTTATTATTTAAGGAAAATTTCTCAGGGGAATGTTTTTAAGATACTTACCTTTGAGTGAGTTACTGTAGAGAATATTTAACAGAATCCCCTGGATGCTTTTGAGGCCCCTGTTTCCAATATCATAAACCAGAAAGTTTATATAAATCATTGTCATACCCCTGACTAGCCACATTGGGAATACTATGAGTTTGAGGTCTGCCTCAACTACATAGAAAGATCTTATCGCCAATGAAAGCAAAAGCCTATGAAAACCCTCTATCAAAAAATGTTCCTGTACTGCAGTGGTGGCACATGAGTTTTATCCTAAAATTAGGGAGGCAGACACAGGCAGATCTCTGTGAGTTCAAGGCCAGCCTGGTCTACAGTGATTATTCTAGGACAGCCAGGACTACACAGAGAAATCCTGTCTAAAAAAAAAAAATTAAAAAAAATCAAGAATGTTTCTGATTCCTTTCTGGTATGTCTACTTGCTATTCTGTAAGCTACTTGGTAGGCATCTTCTTTCAGGTAGGGAAATTTTTTTCTCTGACTTTGTTGAATATGTTTTCTGTTTCTTTGACCTGGGTTTCTGCTCCTTACTCTACTCCTAATATTCTTATATTTGATCATTTCAAAGTGTTCCAGTTTTCCTGTATGTTTTCTGCCTGGATTTTTTTTTCTATTGTGTCAAGATGTCAAAATATCACTTAGTTGGAGGTATTCCCCAAACCTCATCTTTGTTGCAGAAGAGTTGTCTTGAACTAATAATCACATGGTGATAAGTTTTTATTTAATAATGAATAGAAATGAAGAGTAACATTAGTAAAAGCATAAGCAATTCCATAAAATACATTTTATAGAAGTAGCATCAATGAAAAAATTTCACATTTGATAATCAACAAAGAAGAAAGAATGTAAGCTCAGATTGCTAAGACTGCTCAAGGAATTGGCCTAAAAAACAGGCTAGAGTAGCCATTCTAATATGTAATAAAACAGACTAGAAACCAGAATTAATCAGAAGGGATGTGGATGAATACCTCAGAGTCATCAAATGAAAAATCCAATCCACCAAAATGATATTTCAATTCTAATGCAAAATCACCCTCATTTGCATAGGAAACACCACTACAGGATAAACCATGCACCTTACACATTGATAGTGGGAGACATCAATTAATGGCAATGTCATCCAGACAAAAACTTAACAGAGAAAGACTGGAGCTAATAGATGTTATTAACAAAATGGGCCTAACAGATATCTACATAACATTTCACCCAAACACAAAAAGAATACATCTTCCTCTAAGCACCTCACATAACTTTTTCCAAAACTGATCACACATTAAGTCACAAAGCAAATCTCAACAGATACAAGAAAATTGAAGAAATTAGATGGGACCTTGATGGGGATTGCATTGAATCTATAAATTGCCTTTGGTAGAATTGCCATTTTTACTATGTTGATCCTCCCAATCCATGAGCAAGGGAGATCCTTCCATTTTTTGGTGTCCTCTTCAATTTCTTTCTTCAAAGACTTAAAGTTCTTGTCAAATAGATCTTTCACTCCTTGGTTAGAGTCACCCCCAAGATATTTTATGCTATTTTGGGCTATCATGAAAGGTGATGCTTCTCTTATTTCCCTCTCTGCTTCCTTATCCCTTGTGTATAGGAAGACAACTGATTTTTTTGGAGTTGATCTTGTATCCTGCCATGTTACTAAAGGTGTTTATCAGCTGTAGGAGTTCTTTGGCAGAGTTGTTAGGGTCGCTTATGTACACTATCATATCACCTGCAAATAACGAAAGTTTAACTTCTTCTTTTCTAATTCGAATTCCCTTGATCGCCTTATGTTGTCTTATTGCTATTGCTAGAACTTCAAGCACTATATTGAAGAGGTATGGAGAGAGTGGACATCCTTGTGTTCCTGATTTTAGTGGGATGGCTTTGAGTTTCTCTCCGCTTAATTTGATGTTAGCTGTCGGCTTGCTGTAAAAAATGGGGCACTGAACAGAACAGAGAATTATCAACAGAAGAAGTTCAAAAGGCCAAAAGACACTTAAGGTCATGCTCAATTCCTTAGCGATCAGGGAAATGCAAATCAAGACAACTTTGAGATACCATCTTACACCTGTCAGAATGGCTAAAATCAAAAACACCAATGATAGCCTTTCCTGGAGAGGCTGTGGAGGAAGGGGTACCTTCATCCATTGCTGGTGGGAATGCAAACTTGTACAACCACTTTGGAAATCAGTGTGGCGGTTTCTCAGAAAATTTGGGATCAACCTACCCCTGGACCCAGCACTTCCACTCTTGGGAATATACCCAAGAGATGCCCTATCATATTACAAAAGCATTTGTTCAACTATGTTCATTGCAGCATTATTCGTAATAGCAAGAACCTGGAAACAACCTAGATGCCCTTCAACGGAAGAATGGATGAAGAAAGCATAGAATATATACATATTAAAGCACTACTCAGTGGTAAAAAACAATGACATCTTGAGTTTTGCATGCAAATGGATGGAAATAGAAAACACTATCCTGAGTAAGGTAACCCAGACCCAAAAAGATGAACATGGGATATATTCACTCATAATTGGTTTCTAGCCATAAATAAAGGATATTACGCCTATAATTTGTGATCGTAGAGAAGCTAAATAAGGTGAACTTAAAGAAAAACATATAGTCATCCTCCTGGATATTGGAAGTAGACAAGATTGTCGGGCAAAAATTGGGATCTTGGGGGTGGGGTGGGATGGGGATAAAGGGACATGGGGAGAGAAAAGTGAGAAGGGAAGGATGGGGAGAACTTGGGGGAATGGGATGATTGGGATAAAGGAAGATTGGATATGGGAGCAGGGAAGAATATATCCTAATTAAGGGTGCCATCTTAGGATTAGCAAGAGACTTGACTCTAGAGGGGCTCCCAAATGTCCAGGTAGATGTCCCCAGTTAGGTCCTTGGGCAGCTGAGGAGAGGGAACACAAAATGGCCCTCTCCTATAGCCATACTGATGAATATCTTGCATATCACCATAGAACCTTCATCTGGATGGAGATAGAAACAGAGACCCACATTGGAGCATCGGACTGAGCTCGCAATGTCCAAATGAGGAGCAGACGGAGGGAGAACATGAGCAGGGAAGTCAGGACCGTGAGGGGTGCACCCACCCACTGAGATAGTGGGGCTGATCTATTGGGAACTCACCAAGGCCAGCTGGACTGGGACTGAAAAAGCATGGGATATAACCTGACTATCTGAATATGGCAGACAATGAGGGCTGCTGAGAAGCCAAGGACAATGGCACTGGGTTTTGATCCTACTGCATGTACTGGCTTTGTGGGAGCCTAGCCTGTTTGGATGCTCACCTTCCTAGACCTAGATGAACGGGGGAGGACCTTGGATTTCCCACAGGGCAGGTAACCCTGACTGCTCTTTGGACTGTAGAGGGAGGGATAAAGAAATGGGGTGAGAGGAAGAGGAGTGGGGGAGGGGGAGGGAAATGGGAGGAGGGGAAGGGGCAGAAATTTTTTCAATAAAAAATATTTTAAGAAAAAGAAAATTGAAATAATATGTTGCAACTTTTCAGACTACCATGGAATAAAGATGGATTTCATCAACAACAGAACGGCTTCAGAATCATGGTAGCAGACAGAATAGCTCTCTGCTGAAACATTACTGAATTGAGGCAGAAATGAAAAAGAAATTATGGGACACAATGAAAAAGGAAAGTTCATAATACTAAGTTCCTACATAAAAGCTTTGGAGAGATATCATGCTAGCCACTTAAAGGCACACCTAAAACCTCTAGAACAAAAAGAACCAAGTACACACAACAGGAATAGACAGCAGGAAATAGTCAAACTGAGGGCTAAAGTCAATAAAATAAAAATATGAGAACACCACACAGAATCAATGAAAGAAAGATTTGCTTCTTTCAGAAAACCAGCAAGACATATTTTTAAACCTATCCTTTACCAAACTAGATAAAAGACACAGAGAAAATATCCAAATGAACAAAATCTGAAACAAAAAGGGGGACATAACAACAAAAACCAAGAAAATCCAAAGAACCATTAGTTCATATTCCAAAAACCTATACTCTAAAAGGT
>NW_004949102.1:3021834-3040729 GCF_000317375.1 Microtus ochrogaster | reverse complement strand
CCTGGAACTCGCTCTGTAGACCAGGCTGGTCTCGAACTCACAGAGATCCGCCTGCCTCTGCCTCCCAAGTGCTGGGATTAAAGGCGTGCGCCATTTTCTTGATAGATTCCACTTACAAAGTTAAATCAAGATAGAAGCAGTCATTATATCTCCCAATCCAAAAGTGCCCAGGGTCAAACAGTTATAATGAAGAATTCTGCCAGACTTTCAAAGAAGAGCTAATTCCAATGGTGTCCAAATTATTTCACAAAATACAAAAAGAAGAAACATTGCCAAACAAATTTTATGAGGTTGATATTATCCTGATCCCAAAACTACACAAAGATTCAACAAAGAATGAGAATTAGAGACCAGTTTCTATCATGATCATATATGCAAAAATACTCAGTAAAATACAAACTGATTCCCAGAACACATCAGAAAAATCATCCACCACAATCAAGTAGGCTTCATACTAGAAGTGCAGGGGTGGTTCCCCATACAAAAACCAGTCAGTGCAATCTACCTCATAAACAAACTGATAAAACAAAAACTTAAAGTATAATATTTACCATGCATTATAGAGAACTGAGCCCAAGAAGGAAGAGTTTGGTTCTGTAACCAAACACTACATTGTATGGAGTTTAACTTGTTTCATTTGAGGATCAAATCATTATTCATCAGCTTCATTAGTGAATAAATATTTTTTAAAGACATTTGTCTCTAATTTTCTGAGATCCACACAAGCTGTATGAAGTTTGTTCTTTATAATCAAAATAAAAATCATCTTTGTTCATCCAACACTGAGTTAATTGCTAAAATTGCATTTTCATTTTCAAATTTCTTTAACTAGTTTAATAGCTTTACTGAATTCCTTTATAAATTTGAATATTTAGCGTAGCTTTTTCTCCAGTTAAAGTTCATTAGAGATAATGCTGATTTCAATTTGCTTTTTCCATGAGCACAAAGATATCTACCCTTCCAAAGAGCTTTCATTTGACCAAACTAGGTCACTGGGTGTTTTTTGTTTTGTTGTTGTTGTTGTTGTTGTTGTTATTTGTTTGTTTGTTTCCTTATTTGCATCTTTGTTTTTTTGTTGTTTTAAAAAATAACCTCAGAACAAAGGGACCATATTTTACTTTCAAATGAGAGAGGAAATGTCTGGTCAGAGGACATTCTTTGTTTCATGGTGTGGAGCAAAGAATGTGAAAAAAGAGTTAAACCACAGGTTCAGACAGTGGAAGGGTTACCAGGGAAGGTTTATGAGACAAATTGTGGAATTGACATGAGGTTCAAGAATTTATTACTATGTAAAGGAAAAAAACAATTGCTACTGAAATAAAACTCATGAAAAATTGACAATAGACTGAATGCTTTTGTAATAATGTACGAAAGAGGAAGAATTTTAGGTTAGTTCAGTTTGACAACATAGCTTAAAAGTTGTGAAATGTTCAAAGATAACATTCACCCTTTGCATTCCTTGCCCAGTTTCCCCCGCTTCTTTAGTAAGAGACATTATCTAAGTCTCATATCAAACATTTCCTTAAATGATCTGAAAGCAATCATATACACGTTCTTAGAAAAGTATTTTACGTTTATACCAAAAACAGTAATAAAGTATGCTTTATTTTATCTTTTTAGAAATTATAGTTATGTTTTCAACAGTTAGAAACAAAATAGTGTAAATTGGGTAATAGATTACAATGTAAAATGATACTTCCTATCAATTTATGTTCAACATCTTTGAGAATATACTGTAGAAATGTCAATTGCTAAAGTAAACAGAAAGGACCTATGCCTGGAAAGGTCAAGAATTTTATTTTTATTAAAAATTGTTATATACAAAATATAAACTTTTCCCATACAATGGTGATTGCTGCAAAAAGACCTCAATTATGGTGCATTAATTTGCAGTATTTTAAGAAAAGCGTTTCCTTTCTCTAAATCAACATCTGCTTCCTCACACCATGATGGCAGATTTGTTATGGGTTTTCTGTGTATTATTTCCAGAAAACTTTAACTAATTTGATAATAATATAATATCTGATTTAGATAAATTACATACATTGAAAAGCTGATATTCTTTTCAGCCATTCTATATGTTAATTCTATAATAATGCATATCTGTCATTTATAGCATCTTAACACCTATGCTTACTACATATTTACTTATTTATTTAAATTTGAAACAAGATCTCTTGTGTAGTTGAGGCTTTCTCAACTTAGAGACCTTCTACCTTTGCATCCAGAGTTCCAGGAATACAAGCTTGTACCACCACATCCTATTCTATATTAACTTATCTTTTAAATTTATTTTATTGTATTTTTAATTGTGTGTCTATGTGTGTGTGTGTGTGTGTGTGTGTGTGTGTGTGTGTGTGTGTGTGAGTTTGAGTACATGATGTCAATTCCCAGAGAAACCAGTAGGTACTGGGTTTATTGGAACTAGAGTTACAGATGGTTGTGATTTGTCAGACTGTGGGTGGCTGGGAACTGAATCCTGGTCATCTCTGTGACCAGTAGCAGTCTTAAGTGCTGAATCATTTGACCCTATTTCTCATATAAACTTCTTAAAGGAAAACAAAGCTTGTTAATAGAATGGTCTTTAGTATGAAATACTTCTTAATCATATTAATTCAACTTTAGAAATCACTTACAGTCATTCCTAACACTGTTACACATGATGAACAAAAGAGACAAAATTTGCTAATTTCAAGATCATCTGCTGCAAATATTTTCTAAAATTTAAGTACACATGCTAATTCCAATTTTACTATGTATTTGTAGAGTATAAAATTTTCTTACATTAATAGAGAGTATAAGTAGATTACAAAGAGAAATTACAGATGGAATGGACTCTTCATAGGCTAAGCCAAAATCACCACTACATAAGATACTTTAAGATGGTGTAACATCTATAATCTGATGAAGAAAATATCAAAAGTATATACTAATAATGAGCCAATGAGGATGAATGAACATTATTCAGCAGAGACAGCAAAATGTATAAATTAATAGAGTCTCATATATCAAAATTGGAAAATGTAAATTTAAATCATAGTAATATAAGATTTTATCTATCACCTTATAAAATGAGACATTCTAAAAATACAATCAGTAAGTGATGAGAAGAAACTGACTTTTCATTAAATTTGAATCTAATTAGTCATTGTCAAATGATTTAAAATATATAATTTAAATATAAAAAGCAACTGAAACAATTAAAGTAACTATGAATAATGAATTAAATATAATGAAAGGTAAACTAAACTACAATTAAAGTAATCTGAGACTTTTATTGGCAACAATGAATATAGACAACTGTTCTAAAATTTGAAGGAAAAAGTAAGAAAAATTACTTTGGGTGTGGAATGGCATGTTAAATACAAATTCTCAATCAGCTCAAAACTCTTTGTAGTACAAGGAAAGGATAATTCAACAAACAAAATGTTTGACCCAGAAAGCAGAGGTCATGAGTGCCCCAGTAATATTCTGCAGAAGATGGGAAGAGCAACCAGCTCTAAGTAGACCACACAGAAGGAGGGATGGAGACCGTTCATGGACTCCAAGGTATAATGGTAAACTCTAATACATAAGTAAGAGACCCTTGCGATATAAAGACATGTTCTTTAGTAAAATCAAAATAATTGAAAGTGCTTTTCTTGGGTATCTTTGAGGTCTTTATTAATTTATTCTAACTTTTTGTTTGTCTTCTCTTCCATTTCTTTAAGGGAGTTTTTCACTTCCTCTTTAAAGGTCTCCATCACTTTCATAAAGTTACATTCAAAGTCATTTTCTTCTACTTCTTCTGGGTTAAGATTATCAAGTCTTCCTGTTGAGTGCCCACTGGATTCTGATGTTACCATGTTGCTTTTTAGACTGTTAAAGGAATTCTTGCATTTGCTGCCTACCCATTTCTTCCTTCAAATGAGGCCAACAGTGTCTTGGTGTCTTGGTCCAATCTTTGCTGTGGCTGTCTGAGTACTTGGGAGTTTTTCTTGGTCTGCCCTCTCTCAGATTTCCTTAGTAATGATGTAGGCTGTGATGTGGAATTCCAAGGACCTCACAGGCAAAAAGGTGGGTCTTTAGTTCATGATCCTAGAGAAGCTAAGTAATAAGGTATACCCAAGGACAAACATATTTAGATCCACCTGGAAATTAGAAGCTGACAAGATTGCCTGACAAAAAATTGGGAGCATGGGGGCAGGAGGCTAGAAGGAAGGGGAGAAGAGGAAGAGGAGAAGAAAAGCCAAGGTTTGGAGAGAGCTTGAGGGAATGGGATAGTTGAGATGGAGGAAGGACAGATATGAGAGCAGGAAAGAGATATCTTGATTGAGGGAGCCATTTTGGGGTTAGCAAGAAACCTGGCTCTAGAAAAATTCCCAGGAATCCAAAAGGATGACTCCTTCTAAGACCCTAAGTAATAGAGAGTGTGTGAACTGGCCTTGGCCTGTAGTCGGACTGATGATTATCTTAAATATCATTATAGAACCTTCGTCTAACAACAGATGGAAAAAGAGACAGAGAGCCACATCAGAGCACTGGACTGAGCTCCCAAGGTCCAGTTGAAGAGTGAAAGGAGTCTTGTTACATGTGAAAATAACTGTCTGCAAATTTAAAATTCCCTTCATTTATCCTACTAAAAGCTATATATCAATATTGCAAAAATATATGAGTTATGAAATAATTTTTTGTGAATACAGGCAAAATACATCTATGTGATTTCCTACAGAGTTATTAAATAATTAAACCTCAACCATGTTCAGTAAAGAATAAAAACAAATAAAAAGTCAATGTTGGCATTTCCAGCAGAGAGCTTCCTGAGTCTTATGTGTTGATTATGGGCCTGCATCACCAGTTTCTTCCTGTGATAAGGATGCTGAAGTGTAACTCTCCACAATAGATGATTACTGGAGGGGTGGGGGAGGGAAAGAACTCAACTTTTTTAAAGATCTGGACACTGGGAGTTTGACCATGCTGCAGTGAGCATATGGACAACACAAACTAGAGTTTTAAAAAAAAAAATTTTGTTGTTATTGCTGGGGGGAGGCCATAAGATTGGGGGCAGAACTGGGAGAGCTGCAAAGTAAGCATAATGAGGGCTTATTATGTGAAAATCCCAAATAACAAATAAAAATATTGTGCTAAAAACAAATCCTCCTAGATATTTCCTCTTGACTAATGTTACTGAAAACAGATTAATTTATATTTCCTAAACTAACATAATTTTCCATCCAAACACTGTCTCTAAATTTCTTTTTTGTTTCACATTATCATACAATCTATACTGAAGCTGAAGAATCATACCTTGTCATCCTTTCCCTCATTTCCTACACCAGTTCAGTCAGTTGGACCCATCGAGTTTACTTCCTTTATAACTCAAACAATTCATTTTATCCACTGGTAATTGTTGCTCCATTCATATTCACAGTATCGCTTTTTACATTTAGTATTAAATAATAAATCATTTGTTAGGGAATATCAATAAGACACATGAACTTATTTCCCAGAGAAACAGATGGAGAGGGCAGGGTTATAACTCACTTGTTAATGTGTAGGCCTTGGAAACAGAAGAACCTTAGTTCCCTTCCAAAACTCAGCACCAACAATCCAGGCATGGTGGCAGCACCAGGAACCACCACATATTTGGGTTGAGAGAGGCAGGTAGATGTCTGGGGCTCCCTAGCCAATCACCCTACAAGACTTGGTTGATTCCAGGCTAATGAGAGCCTATTTCAATAAATCGGTGGATGGAAATGGCTGAAAAACATTGAGGTGGTTTTCTGGGTTTCACATGCATGTGCACACATGTGTCATACATCCATCCACATATGCATATGCATGAGGGCAAACATACATGCATGCAGTTACACAAATATGCAGATTAGTGAAAGCAATTATATCATTCTTTGTCTAAAACTGTGATAATGCCTTATTTTACTACAATCTATTTCACCAGATACTAATTCTATAATCTCAAGGCTGAAGCTTTGATCTTCACTCTTTAGAATCTACCTCATTATGCAAATATTCAATGCTGCATCATAGAGACATCCATTACTTTCTTTACCCACATCTCAAAATAATTTCAATTTTCTAATTCCTGTTTAATTATTCCTCTTCTAAAATGTGTGTGTGTGTCTGTGTGTGTGTGTGTATTTTACAGGGAAATGCAATATAATTGGTAAAGATCACAAAACATCAATTGAGTATATTCATTTTGTACTCCAGCTGATCAGCTTTCCAATTTGAAAGTCTTCAGTTTTCTGTGCATTACTTCATATTTATGAATATCCCCCATGCGGTTTCTTCCCACTGTTTCAAGGTTCATTTCTATTTAATTACCTTTCAAAGTAGTTGTTTTTCAAAGAACTAAATATATAGCTCAATTAATTTAAATGAAACATATTCTTCAGATGTTGAAGAATCTAGCTCCAGGTGGTCAGTACATTTTATAGTACTTTACAAATATAAACCTATAAAAGCCACAAGAAAATATGAAGTTAAGAGCAAAGTAACTCTGTTCTCTATAAATATTGATCTGACTGACTTAGATAATAAAACCAGAGCCAAGAAAACTTGATAATAACTTATATTATGGCATGTGGGCCTTTTATAGGAAAAGTAAAAAAAAGCCAGCAACTTGTCAGTCTATGTGGCATGAAAACCAAATGTCCATACGATGCACAGAGTTGTTTCTGTAAATTCTCAAAGTCATAAGAAAAAATGAGAATGTCCTGGCGTCTGAATTTTGCCTACATTGTTGTAATGAACTGCCCAGACCAAAAGCAGCTAATAAAATAATAAAAAAAGTTATTCCAGCTTGCAATTTCAGGTTTCTATCCTTCATTGTAGGAAGCCACCTTAGCAGGAGTTCGAGACAGCTGGTCCCATATCATGCAGTTATGGGTAGAAACAGAGCAGAGTGTGTATGTATTTACTTACTTGCTTGTTTGTGTTTGACTCAAATTCTTTTTTCATAATTCACAACATCCCTGCTTAGAAAGTGTCACAACCCACATTGGGATAGGTCTTCCCAATCGTTTAACTTACTTAAAACAATCTCACAGAGTAATGTCAATAGGCAAGCCTAATGTAGACAATCCTTCAGCCAGACTTGTTTCCCAGGTGGTTCCAGGTTGGGTTAGGATACTCACTTAAGTTAATACTCATCAACTCTCTTATAAATTTTACTTTATTTTTTCTATTTCTTCACATATTAATTCAGGAATGTAAATTAAATTGCCTCATTTATTATTTGAAATTTACTTAAAAGCTGTTTGTCATACTTGTTCAGTGACTCTCCTAACAAAAATAAATTCACAAATAGGTCATCACTGGCCTTACCTAGACATGATATGCAGTCCCCCTGAATAGCTTAATAGGGAATAAAAACAGTTATTTGTATTTTCTGTCCAATTATGGAACGCCATCTCATAGGACTACTTAATTCTAATTTAATAAACTTGTGTATTCTACCATGCAAATCAATAATTATTTTTTGGGCTTTGAAAAATCAGTTAATCAGCATAGAACTCTCCTTGCTATTTATTTCTCAGTAGGCAATGCTCATGCAGAGCTTTTATTACCTCATGTGTTTAGCTACAAATGAGTTTATTAGAATTTGTTTGTCCTTCTTATTTCCTTTCCATTCTTCCTACAGTCAATTTTATTAACCAAATAAGCCTACCTTCATGATGCTTCTCTTTCCCATGCTCCCTCACTCAGCAATACATATTCTTTAGTCTTCCTTTTCTGCACCTGTTGATCTCATACCAGTTTCTATTCAGAGCTCTGAGCTTTTTTTTTTTGTAGTTTCTCCCTATTGAACTTAGAAGTAACACTTGCAAGACTTTTAACAGCAATAACCAAATTGTTCTATGCGATGTACTAGAATTCAAAGGCATGGAACGTCAGCTCAACCTCAAAACAAAGGTTATGAGAAACAATACTTAATTACAGCACAGTATCTGTTTCGATGTTGACACATAAGGGGTTTACAGCAGCACCTAATTCTCACTGGGATGCCTCTAACAAAGCCATCCCGAAAGAGCAAGACACATAAAATCAAACTGAGTTATTCTTACTTCCCATAACCATCAACACTGCTTATATTAATCTGGAGTTTTATAAACTCGAGGGAAATGCTATTTTCAAAAAAAAATTATCTTTAAATAGAATATCTCTGAAATAATCACTAACTGAGAATGGTGGCTATGATCTGCTAGGGCTCAGGTCCATTGTAACACAAATTATTGCCTACATGGATATTTTGCCTTGGAAAAAAACATAATTCTAGGTTTTGAATGATCTAAACCAAATCTGTGTAATTTAACACATATACATTTGTAAATAGACACCTCATTGTGAGCCAGTCTTCTAACATTTCTTAAACTGTGAAAAGCCCTTTCTGACTTTCAAACATTGATTTATGTGTATGCTGGTTTCTTCTTACTTGTTGATTCCTTCAAAGAATAACTGATCCCATTCATTTTCCCAATGACTTCTCAGTTCCCCACCACACTGCAATACCTCATGACAGAAAGCCTCTAATTAAAACCTTCATGACCCAGATTGATAAGCCGCAGGACTTCCCTGAAATTTTATTAAATACTGCATCTTGACTGTTATTTGTCAAAAAAATACTGACAAGTCCACTAAATTTGACTAGGTAATTCTATCCCAATTTAGACGGTGGCAACAGGCTCAGCCTTGAAATCATTCATTTATTGAGTTTCCTCCATAAATACAAGCATACTTTCAAATTTTTTATGTTATTAACACTACCTCTAACACTATTAAGATAGATTCATCCACTCAAGACATGGCCGCATCATCATTTCCGTTTCTGGAAACTGCACTTCCTTTTCTCTCCTGGGGGTTATTCTACATGACTGTCTAGCCCATTCAGTTTATATTCTGCTCTACTACGCCGTGAATTTGAAAAGGAGAGAGAAAGCAATGGATAGTGGAGAATGAAAGGATATAGTCATTAAATCAGAATTTGAGAGGAAAAAAAAATCCAACAGTTCAAACGTTTGTAGCATACCTGATTTGTCTTCAGAGAGAGGTCACACTTACTTAAAAAGATTTTCCCCACCTCCTCTTTCACTCTCTCTTTCTTCCTCTCATTCTCTTTCTTCCTATGATCCACTTAATATTTTTGTTATGACTACCTTGTACTCTACTCAAGGTGTGGTCTTTTACAACATACCATAAGATACTGGACAATTTTAACTAAAGGTGAATAAATCTCTCCCCTGAGAAGTACACAGGGCTAGCCTCCTTGACTTATAAGTGGGAATCCCTTTTATAACTCTTTGTATATTAAAAGAGAAAGTGGGTAAATACATAAACTGAATTACAAAACATTTTATTGGCCAAGACCTAGTCACTACAGTTGGGTCTTAAAATAGATTTACATCATAATAAAAGGAACTGGAAAGAACATTGAACATAATGTTCTTACCATTAAGGACAATATCTAAAAGCAATATCCTAAATCTAAAACAAAATCTAACAAAATTAAAACAAAATCTAAATCCTACTGAAACTCTGACACTGAAACCAGGATAGAAACTACAAAGTCAGGAAGAGACAGTTTGAGAAGTTGAGTCAGGCTTCATGAAACCAATGAAGTAAATGGATCATTTTGGGCCATTGTATTCTGGTATGGGAATAGGAGCTAATTCCAGACTCCACTCACCCCACTCTGTAATTTCCAGGAAAGAGGCAGCCAGATGCTGGGAGGAACTGCATTATCCTGAGTTCTGTGTGTTTAAACACAATGTCCCCACACAGAAGAACCACAATCCAATGTGTGCTGAGAGGTCTTCTGCAATAAAACAGAAGAGAAATTCATTAAGACACTAACATGCTGAATTAAATGTATTTTATCAGAGTGGATCACTACTTTGTCTAGTAATTAGGAACCAACTATAACTTTCCACTATTTCTTCAGTTTTTTAAGAGGGTATTTTTCATCAAAAACTTAAATGTTTTAGTCCTTTGAAGCATCTTTTTTTAATTAATTAATTTATTTTTATATTAAAAATATATACTTTCTCCCCTCCTCCCATTCCCCTACTGTTCCCCCACTCACCCTCCTTCCTCTCCCTCCCTCCTTAAGAGAGGGCAGGGAACCCTGCCCTGTGGGAAGTCCAAGCCCCTCCCCCCTCATCCAGGCCTAGGAAGCTTTGCATCCAAATAGACTAGGATCCCAAAAAGCCAGTATATGCAGTAGAAACAAGTCCCAGTGCCTTTATCAATGGCTTTTGAAGCATCTTTTTGCGAATTTCAAAGGATTTGATAAGTTCGAGGTAGTAAAAATGTATGTACTAACCATTAATTATAAATATTAGGTTTATGAGTCAAGCCAGTTGCATGAAATATGTTGCTTATTCTTGAACAAAAATATAAATGAGAATTTTATTAATATTTTATTCCACATATTCATATAAATATTTCTGATGATTATATTCTTGTATTTTATCTGATAATAAAGTGCTTTAGATGGTTGAGTCTTTTTGGTAACACAGCAGTGTGACTACCTTATGTAACTATTCAGCAAAATTTAATTAAATCTCACTAACTTGAGATTAAATTAATCTTTTGATGGTATTTTAAACTCAGAGATAATTGAAATTCAATGGAGTAATAATGATTTTAAAATATTCTAGAAGCTAGCACAATGGCACATGCCTAAAATCCCAATATTTGATAATCCAGAAACAGAATGATCCGGATTTCCAGGCAAGCGTGGCCTACACTCTGAACTACTGCCTCAAGGAAACTGAAACAATAATTAAAATAATCAACATTAAAATATATTAGGGAATTCCATATTTGTCTCATATGCTGTCTTAAAATCATCTATAAAAAAATACTATTATCAGTTAAAATTCTCACTGTGTGACAAAAAGAAAGGATTCATTCATACTCAGTTGAGGAAACCGTGAGAGAATGTGGGAAGGCTTGTGACAGGGTCAGGAAGCACCTGGCATCACTTACATGGTCACAGAAGCAGAGAGGCATGCTGCTGCTCAGGCCACTTCCTGCTTTTTACTCAGCCTGTCCCCAGTGATAAGTGTTGGGGACACATCTCAATTCAGTTCAACTTTTCTGAGAATATCTTCATGAGCATAATAAAAGAAGGTGTGTTTTCAAAACATTCTAAATCCAAGTAATTTGAAATCTATTCAAGTTGACTGTAAAGATTAACCATAACAAGAAACTAATATCCCCAAGAAATATGAATTAGGTAAGATTAAAAGTTGAGCATTGTCAAGTATCCTTTAGATTAAAATATTTAAAATATTCAATGGTTATTATATTTCATTGAAAATGAATCAGGAAACTATTACAACTGGCTTTTATTCCTTAGAGTAGTGCATTTTCCCTCTTTTCCAATCTTTAAACAGTTATTACCTTAGCATATTATATTTCTAAAAACATTTCACATTTTAACTATTCTTAAAATTATTTTTAAAAACTATATGCATACGGAGACACATATAGAAATGAGAACTTTAGCTGATTGTGATGCAGGTGCATAATTCTGGGAGACAGAAATAGAGATTACAAGATGTCAGGGTCATTCTTGATTGCACAGGTAGTTGGATGCCAACCTGGGCTACATAAGCCACTTTTCCAAATGAACAAACAAAATAAACAAAAAGGAAAATGGGGAAGTTCATAACTTCACTATAAGTAACACTTTGCATTTTATATTCCATCCCTTGCTTGCACATGTTGAGGTTTTCTTTTATTTTTTTTCAGAATAAATGTTCATATGATCTATATATAATTAAATATACTTTGTCTTTGTATTAACAGAAGAGAAATTCATATTAACTTACTATATTTTAATTTCAAAGATATGTCTTATTTCAAATAAATTTTCACATATGTAGTCTTTCAAATTCATCAGAGAAAGAGTCAATTCACAATACTTTTCAAAAGAGAGATAAATATAAGAAAGAAAACAAGATCATTAGAAAATATTTTAAATGGTAATAAGCCTCTTGGTTGTCCCTCATAGAGTTGGAATTTCAAATGGCAAAAAAAAAACCCAAAAACCTTTCATTTCAGCCCCTGTCTGACATAACGAGTTTGATCAAAGGCATCATAAAGCAAGTAGAAGTCTTGGAAATTTCTACCGTTTTCATAATCTCATTAATTTTCCCTTTCAAAGCTCTCCAAATTTTTTTTATCACTGATTTCTCTATCAACCATGTGCAAATCCATTTTAAAGGCGAATGCATGTTTTAATTGCCTTCTTCTCAGCCCTTGAAAGAGGAATATCTTGTCTTTGGTAATACATGATGATGAGATATAGAGTAAAAGATAGTTGTGAGTGTTAAGAGAAGGAGGCCATAACATTCATTTATATTTATTTTATCTGAATGGTAACTTATTACAGTATATTGAGCACATTACTTTCTATTCCCTGTCTTACCATTTTAATGTTGTCCTAGCTTTGACAGTTACTTTTAAGTGTTAACAGGACTGGATTAAGTGATTATTAAGTACTTGAAAAAGTGTAAATTTTGTGGGTGTTGGTGGGGAGAGAGCTCAGGGAGCGGCATCTGAAGTTAGGGAGCATTGTAGGGTGGAAATCTAATGTGGTAGAAACTTCCTAGCATCTTTGAGGTTGACTCTAGTGAAGAATCTAGTGATGGAGGATACAGAGTTTGACTGACCATCTTCTGTAGCCAGGGAAAAATTCTAGTGGTGGTTCAGGCTTGCATCCGGATAAGTTGTTGGCCAAGTGGGTCCTGTAGAGATTCCTAAACAACACAGAATAATTTTAGTGGAAAGGGTAGCTCTCTGAAAACTGACAGCAGGGGGCCCATTTTGGAGGAAAACATGCACGGTTCATTGAGCATAGAGAGGTGGAATTACAGTCTTCATGGAGCTTCCACCTCTCTATTCTAGTGTCTTTGGCAGGAGAATGTACTCTGCAGGCTATGGAAAGAGAAAAGTGAACAACAACACAGTCACAAAACCCTCCTTCTATAATTTGTCTTGCCTGCAAGATATGCTGGGGCAATGGTGGCACAACATGTGGGAGGGACAATGTTTGGTAACTTGAGGCCCAAACCAAGGGAGAAAAACCATGCACTAAACCCCTGAACAGAATGGATGGCCAGGAAATGGAGACTGGATATTAGAGACCTACGGTAGAACCAAATACGACTGGCCAAATTATAAAAAAATGTGTTATTCCTCAGTGCATGTAGGTGTAGTTTTTATGTTTGTGGACAGAGAAATAAGCAATATCAAATTCTCCAGGGCCTGTGGAATAAAAAGGAATCATTTCCATTTTAGTGATTGGACGACACATTTTCTACTCTGGATTGTCAGGACTCTGAATGCTAGAGACTCAGTGACTTGGCAAAGTGGCCAGCCAGGTACCCAGACCTTTAGCCTCTGATTTGGCATTACAACCTTTCTTCTCTGTTTCTTTGTCTTTTGTCCCTGGTTTACTGCCATTGGTTCTTTTATTCTCTGGATGCCCTCTAAATACTCTCTGTCTTTGGTTTTCAACAGCATATTATGTGATATGCTTAGGAGTATTTCATCTGACCTCAACTATTAATTCATCCATGAATATCCCATACTAGACATAGAGATACTCAGTCCATAAAAAAGAAAATTTTAATTTAAAAATAATTCTGACACGTATTTCAGAAGCTCTAATCTGAACCTGCTCAACAAAGAGATGACCAATAAAACAGAACACATAGATTCAAGAAAAAGGACATAAATGTTGCAGCAGATAAGAACAATGCCTTCCAATTAGAATTAACATAGAAGAAACAAACATCGACGACCTGAATAAGGACAAGGAAAAAATTCTAACTAAAATGTCAAGAGGGATCTAAAAATAAATCAGATGATTAAAATATGTGTGTTATGACAAAAATCAAATACTCTGACATATACATGACAGTAATTCTAGAGGAACAGGAAAGGAGCAAAAAATATATCCACGTTTTACAAAATGTACACTGGCAGACAGTCACAATGAACTCTTGATGCGTTTACCTTTTCCGAAAGCATGACGTTTATTTAGTTTGACATGACCATTGTCACTGTATCTTGGGTTTTCTCAATTTTTATTCCCACAGATTTTTTTATTCATTTACCTATTTTCTTTTTGTAGTTCATATATACTTCTGGCATTCTCTTTCGTCGATTAAGAAATACATAACTGTAGCCAGACTTGATTTGTAAGCACCTTGTTGAAATCATTCCACATTGTTCTCAAAGTCATGCTTTATATTTTTGGCAAGAGTTCTGGGCATTATCCTTCCCATATCTGGCCACAATCACTGCAGACCTGACTGCTATAGAGGATGATTTCCAACACCCCTGACTTATTATATAGGAAATGTGGGTTAAAGCAATATTTCTGGCAGTGAACTGTGATTATCTGTGGATTGTCTGTTTGAAAGCATGAGATAGATTTTCTCAGCTTTTTCTATTACACTACATAAGACCAAGGTTTCCATCTTAGATATCTGAAGTATAGAATTGCTACTGATCACATTACTCTAAAGGAAAAAAAGAAATATTTTCTCCTTTCAAGCCAAAATATTATTAAAGTGACATACATGAGTACATAAGATTGCTTTTCTGCTTGTTTCTAAGGCACTAACCCAGAGAAGAAATTTCTTAATAACTGCATCATAAATTCAAACCCTAGGGTTTTTGTTTACATGTTTATTTTTGTTTACAATGACAACAGTTCTGTGTACATCAAGCTAAAGATTTATAGTATGTTTCTTTTAGGATGAAATCTCAGATTTCAGTGAAGAACTAAAATCAAATCACTATGTATATAAAGGTTTGCTAAAAGAGGGTAAAAAGAATCCTGCAGATTGCAAATAGTAATTGTGTATGACTAAACTCATTGAAAATTTATTTGCATTTTAAAACTTAAGGGAAAAAAGTCTAATTTGTAAATTTGTTTTCAAGGCCTTAAAAGGATTATATTCTCATAGAAGCATTAACAACATATTTATATAGGGGTACACTCCCATACTCACAATATTTAGAATTTGAGAGCAAGTAGAACAGTTCAGGGCCAGCTTCAACTACACAGTAATTTAAGGGCAGCTTGGGCTACATGAGATGTGTCTCAGAAATGATAAAAATAAAGTAAATAATAAAAATAGTAACATTTAACTTGGGACTATTTAATACTCTGTAGAATTAGATGTGTATGTAATAAAAGTAATACTATCTGATCAAAAATTATATAACAAGTTTTTCAGACATACAGATACTTGTAGTTACATGTCTCAACTATTTATGATACAACTCAGTCAGTTTATGGAGAAAACAATATTAAAGCATATACCTGAATATAATATTTACAGATTTCTCTTAAATTTTCTCACAATATTAAATTAAGTATATTTTTATTTTGTAGTCATGTTAAATATTTATAGTGCATATACTTCCATATGTATAACTTAATTATTCAGTAATGATTTTATGTTGTCAATATAGGTAGACAAGAATACAAATGAGAAACAATGCCATGAGCAGGCTTAGGTTCCTCTGGATGAGATGGAATACACAATTTATAAGTCAATAAAATCTGTTCATAGGGTAGCCTCAGAGCAAGGAATATTATTGTCGTTCTATCAAATGCCCCTACTATGATTAATCACAGTAACTCTATATTTAAATTTTTGAAGAGAAACTGTCCTGTAGTTAAAACAGATTAGTTTTAAGGTTATGACTTATTCACTTGTTGTCACAATTATTATGTATACTGAATCCTTCCAAATTTATGTAACTTTAAACATCAGACAGCTCCCGAGCTTAGGCATGGGATGGAATCAGAGATTTAGTTCAGACTACAGGTCACCTTTGCATTATGGTTTCAACACAGACTCACAAGATAGTATTATCTAATTCAAGCAACATCCAATTAAGGTTACAATCACAGGAGAAGTGGACACTGAAAAAAAAATATTCATTTATTTATTTATTTATTTATTTATTTATTTATTTATTTATTTATTATGTATACAATATTCTGTCTGTGTGTATGCCTGCAGGCCAGAAGAGGGCCCCAGACCCCATTACAGATGGTTGTCAGCCACCATGTAGTTGCTGGGAATTGAACTCAGGACCTTTGGAAGAGCGGGCAATGCTCTTAACCTCTGAGCGATCTCTCCAGCCCCCTAAGGAAACTCTTAACACCTTTGCTGTATTACCAGTGAAACATCTTCCTCCTTCCCATTGGCAAAATGGAAAAGTGCTGTTCTCCTGTCAGACAGGTAACACACTCCTGTCAGACAGGTAACACACAATGATTTAAGGAGACATAAGTAAGACAATGGATGTGAAATGCGATGCTTACCTTTAAAGTTATTGTTAGAAGCCCAGTGCAAAAATAAATGATCCTTTGGGGGGAAAATGGATTTTGCTATTTGGATGTGTAATTTTAGAGAAAATGTTTTCTTGACTATTGCACTTTATAAGGACATATCTAGAACATTTGTTTGTTATAAGGTACTCTAGAATGTGAATTGTTGGGAAAATAGCACACACCTCCCGTGTGTGTGTGTGTGTGTACATGTATGATACTTGTTATTTGAACTTTCAGAGGATTTTGTACATCAAGAAACACTATGTTATTGATTTCAAATAGAAATGTAAAGTTTTTTGAGGAAGAAATATCTCTTTTGTGTTTCCTGGTAATGAAAAACATTACAATAGAAGGACAGAGATCATGTGGATGACTTATACTAATGCAGCAGCACAGTATTGCAGCACGCTGAGCTAGTTTGTAAGATATATCAGAAACACGATCGTTCTAAAAGTCAAATGTTAAAAATGACAATAAGTGAGGGTGATAAACAACACTGATGTATATCCAATTGCAGGCTTCTCGTGGGAGAAAGCAGTTTAAAGAAAAGGAAGAACTCTGCCTTATTACATTAACCTTTATCTCTCCATTTCAGAACCACTTGTCAACACCTGCCCCATGGTGAAATTTGACATTTGAAGACCCATCATAGTATCTTCATCTTTGTGAAAATAATTCTAACTTTAGATCACAGACAATAAGCTTTCTCAAACAACTTTACACAGTCAGATATACACCAGGGAACAATTTGCAAGCCCAAGAGAATGTCTATTGCAACTGAATACTAAACATATTTTTTCTGAAGTTAAATTATAGATGGCAACACAAGTAAAAAAATTTACAGCTTTGACCACTGAGTCAGTGTAAAATACACATAAAGGGGAAGTATCACTCTTTTGGAAGCTAAAAAAATAATGTGCTTAAAATGAATGAATAATATCAAATTACCATACTCTCCCTGTGGGACATTTTATACATTTTGCTGAATTATGCTCAGGTGCTGAAAAAAAAAAACACTACTTATTTCATGTCTTGATGTTTATTCACTTTTTGCTCTTCCAGCCTGCACATATAAATTTCATATGTGCAGAAAAGGCTCTTTCTTTTTAATTCACCCAATAGTAGTGATTTACTAAACTCTTGGGTGCAATAAATAAAACACATAATCACCACATAGGTTTATGTTGTTACAGACTTAACAGCAGTGGCATGAATGCTTTAACACATTTAATTTTATCCCTATAATAAGCCAGTGAGATGTTTTCATTATGTTGTTTATGGAAGCTATATAGAGCAAACTTGACCAAAGCACAAGGATATGAAAATTCCATAATGGAATCCATAATTTTGAATTTCGAATGATAAAATAATTAACAAAAGGATAACAGAAAGCTTGACTGAGAATGCTCCATAGAATCTGTGATTTTTTTTTCTTCAAGCGAATTAGTTTGGTTTCATTTTTACTGGTTGGGATTTTGCTATATCATACAGGTGCATTAAATGAGTTAAGGAGTATCATATACCCACTAATGTTCAGGATGGGGCATTTTTAATGAATTTATTTCATTTGGTGTGTGTGCGTAGAATAAGTGAGACTTAAATATATTTTATGCTAATCATTTTATGCTGACTGTGTGATTTTTGTCTTTAGTCCATTGAGTGAAACGGTTCACTCAAGCATTGATTGAAGTCGTATAAATTGCATGATGACTTTGCACAACAAGAATTAGTGTAGGGTTCTACAATTACCTATGCTGTTTCTCAGGAATCCCTGCGAATTTATTGCCATTAGACCAAGCTCAAACCAAATTTGAAAGGGAAACAAAAAAGAAAGATGGATGAACTAACATTCACATAGCCCACCATGCACCAAAAGAAAGGAGAGGTGGGGGAGGGGGGAGCAGAGAAAAAATATAGAGGCTCAATGAAAATAAAAGTAAAAAAAGAGAGCCTACAATTGTTAGAATTATAAAGCTGATTAACTCCATCTGTGTTTACGTTGCTAAAGGTCTCACCTCCTGAAAGTCTCTGTGGTGTTTGCTAATTTCTTCATCAGACCCCATCTTACAAGTACTTACACTATGGACATTCTGAATCCAAGAGTAGTTTTTATTCTTTTATCCCCTAAAAAATTTTCTTCAGCTGTAGGTTTAGGAAGCATTTCCTTGAATTTTACTTTCAAAAGAAGTGTCAAAGGTAGCTTCTTGACATACATGTGTATTTCCTTGTGATTGTTCTTAAATGAGTGAGGGAATAATTCATGCATGCTGCTACCATGTTAACAGTGAAGAGGTTACAAACTTAATACACTCCAAAGTGTTTTTTTATTGTAATACCTCCTTAGTCATTCTACTAATTTGTGAACGTTTGTTGTAAGGGAAAAAAAGAACAACACACATGGCTTTAGAAACTGTGTTTTTAAAGTAATATATTCATTACAGTGGATATTAGCAAGTATCTGCATACAATTTCATATTTATAATTTTTTTATAATTTTTTTTTGATTTTTCGAGACAGGGTTTCTTT